>NC_072441.2:44297500-44405000 GCF_028878055.3 Symphalangus syndactylus | reverse complement strand
ACTGACCCTTCTCATTCTCCGATTACCTCTCTGAAGCATGAACTTGGGATAAAATCACACATCAGAAAATTCGCCGTAATTATTTTGCGATGCTATCAGCACCGATCAATCACGCGCGCGGCCCAGTGCTGGAATGCCTAGCGCAGCCCTGGACGCGGACCCGCGTCCCGCCTGACTGACAGTTTTGGTAATTAAGTGATTGTATAGACCTCTCCGGCTGTTCTAACAACCTTGTCAGGGCCTGTCTGTGGACGGAACAAGCTGAAATCAATGTGCTTCCTGCTCTCTGAGCAGTTCTGATCGTGTACTCAGACCGATCGGGGAGGAGGAATCTGACAAAAGGAAAACAGCAGCTCTAAACGATAGGATTAGGGGGAGTAGGTAGAAAGTTTACTTCTTTGGTGGGGAGGGAAGAGCGAGAGACACGCACCAGATCACAAGACCTTCGCTGAGCTGGGCAGCTGGCCCTGGGTGGAGCGAGAGGCTCGGTGCCTGTTACCCTCGGCCCCCAGGCAGGACTGCCGGTACTTTCCTCCCGCCCCCAAGGGGGTGCAGAGACCTTCCGGGTTGTAGCTGATGGGCTCTGTCCGGCCGCGGACAGCAGCGTCCCCATACGCCGCAGCCACAACTCGGCAGTACAATCGTTTTCGCCCGGATTAGAGGCAGAGACTGGTGGCTCAGTGTAAATGTCATGCAGCAGCTTTTAATAAATGAATGTTCAGATTGTTAGATTGCGAAGTACATTGTGAGTTCTGTGCGCCTCCCCCCCCACCCTTCCCAATCCGGCTTCGAATTCCACCCTCCCCGCAATTCAGCACACACATCACACCTCGGCGCACGTTACAAATATGTTACATATTCAGCCTGCCGGAGGGGCACTCTCCGAGCTTAACATCTACCTCGCCGAGGTCTGCGGGGCGCCCGGGCCGACCGCTGGCACCAGGAACAGGAAAAAAACCCTGACGGGACCTGCTCTGCGGAGGCGTCTTTTACAAGCCCACCATGGAATCTCTGAAAGAAATTCCCTTTGGGAAGAGGGTCCTGAAAGCGCCGAAATAGGAGGCGGGACCTCCAGTTCTCGGCGGAGGGGCTCCAGTTAAGAGTATTTTAATTCTTTCACACCAGCCCTCCCAAATATTAAAAACCTAACCAGTTGAAGGCGCACACACACACAAAAGGGGGAAGGGAAGCAAAATCAATCCGCCGAGTTCAAAGCGCGTGTCGCCGGAGGAGGCTGCAGGGTGCTCGGCGCAGGGCCGAGCGCGCAGCGGAGGGCCCCATCGACCGCGCGGAGACTGCGGCTCCCACCCGGCAGACATCCAGTGGGCTCTGTGTGTTTGTGTGCGTGGTGGGGGGCGTCACGCCCTAATCCAGCCCGCCGCTTGCCTGTCTCTCCTCCCCTACCAGCCGGCAGCCGCCCATCCTCAGAGAGAAAAATGTGAGTGTGAGCACATTACGCACCATTAGGGACACACTACGGTTTTAATGTGGCCTAATTAGTGCCGCTAACCGAACAAATATTATTATATTGAATAATGATAATATGATGAAAATATTAATGCTTTTGAACTTTGCACATGGGAGCCGTTCGCTCAGTTCTCCTGGGACATCCCAAGCACGCTCAGACCCACCAGCAGATGCGGTCGGGCGCACCTCCAGGAAGGCGAGCCCACAGCTCAAGACATACGTGTGTCATCACAGGCACAGAAACAACACCCCGGGCCATGCCACAAGTCCCCCACCCACACATCGCCCACCACGCAAAAGACCTTCTTCCAATGGCATTCTCTTTTTCTCTGTAAGAGGCGGTAAAAAGCAAACCAGACAGGAGTCCGCTAGGGTCTCCCTTTACTGCGCTTCTACTCGGCACCCCAAGAATGTTGCAGTGGGCGCTCCGAGTGTGTTTGGTTTCAACAGAGGCTGCCAGGCAGTTGGAGTTGCGGAAGAAGGACCCACTCAATTAGCATTTAAATTCACAGCCCCTTCTTATTGCCAAATGTTTCTCCCCAGGGAATTTGGTGAACAGCAGGAATTTAACAATTAGGAAATGCGGAAGGCTCCTCAAAATACGGATTCGAAATCTTAATTCTCTTACCGATTTTGGAGGGCCAGGGGGGTGGGGAAGCGCGCGTGGGCTGGGTAGGAGGCACGTCTTGGCTGGCGTGCGCCCTCGTCCCTGACGCCTAGCACACCACCTCACTCTTCCCTCCTTGCACCCCCATCCCCTTCTCATGGAGCCCCGGGAGACAGAGCCACAGGAGGCTGGCAGTCCTGTTCTTGCTGCCTGAAGGCAGGTCCAGCTCTTTCCTGGTTGCTGAGCTGCACCAGGGCCAGGGCCTAAGCAGGGTTTTCAGAATGAGGCGTTGGGTGTGTTCCGGGAAATAGGGATGCAGGATCCAGGCCCTAGAGCGCCCCCTCTCGGGATGAACTGCCTCCTACCCCTGCTGGGGGCCCACAGGTCACATCCCCGCGCTTTGCGGGAGCTCTTTCTAGGAGGAAACGTCGGTGTTAGCTGCTGCTGAATGAGTTGTTCTTCGACGCAACTACTTACTCCCCTGGCGGTGTGTCTGGACCAGAAGTCACTGCTTAGGCACTTGTCCAATGGCGTATTCTGTAGACCTGGGAGAGACTGAGAAAGCTGACCCAGGCTGCGCCCAACCTCCGCGCCCCAACTCCTCGCACGGTATCTGGGAACGCGGCCCCGCCTGCACCAAAGGCAGAAAACGGGGCGGGGAGCTTTCAATTTGTTCCAGTGATGGCTCTAACTTAATAAGGCGATTGATTAGCACTCAAAGTGCCGTTTTAATTAGCCGCTTGTTAATTAACATCGCAAATGAATTTCTCTTTCTCTGATTGGCATCTTTGCTCAGCGCTCTGAGGCTTTGGTTTCTCTTCTGCCTTGGCCCCTACATTCCCTCTTACTTAGCCTCAGGATTTGATGGGCTTCAGAGTTCTGTTTATGTATGACATGGCTGTGTCACACAGGGGCCCTTTAATTTCTCCAGGAGCCGGCCTTCAATGGACAATGGTTCAGCTTAGGAGGGGTGAAACAAAATCGTTCCCCATGTCCCCCTCGGCTCTTCCTTCAATTGCCTTCACCTTGTCACCTTCCCAGTCTCCACACCTGAATTGGAGGAGCCCTCTTTCTGGGCCTGCTAAGGTCATCAAACCGTCCATGATTTGAAAATCTAGAAAGAAGAAAGGAAGCAAGAGTATGGATGAGGAAAAGAGGATACAGTCCTTGAGGGGACTGGATCACCTCTTGGGATCAAATCTAAGACTGTGTAACCGGCTGTATATGCTGCTGCCGAGGCCTGTAAACATGTGCAGTTAGTTCCTTTTCCCTCCAAAGTGTCAAAGAGTATTTTGTCTCTTCCTGCTGGACCCAGAAGAGACTCCCTAGAGCCAACATATGGCTACAGATTGCAGCCCAGCCCTACAGTCAGGAGATTAACATTTTGGACAATTCATGGACATTTTTGCACCATTGTTACCCTCAGCTACCATAGAAATCCCTCTACATCCCACTGCTTGAGATGCACTCATGACTGAACACACACTTCATTTCCTTTAGAAAGCTTTACTGTTCCCCCAACTTGTCCCAATGTAAGACTCCCCACTCTCTTTCTCACTCCCACTGTAGCAGGTTCTAATTTGTATCATTGTATTTATGACTGTTTTCCAGCACAAGTTCTTGTCAAACCTGAGGTGAGTTGGTGTCCCAGTCTCAAGCACCTGGCATAGAATGAACATTCAATGATGTTTATCGATTGAGTGAATGAACAAAATGAATGAGGGAAGGAAGAAGTGAAAACAAATATAGCTACTGGGTGTTGCTTATGCTAGAGATCATTGCCACTTTTGTGTATCGTATTTAGCAAACGCTGCTTTACATTTTGTAAAGAGCTTTTACATAGAATGTCTTATTTGGTTATTACACTCACCCTGTTCCAAGCAAGAACTAGTCTCCTCTTTAGTGGAGGAGGAATTCGGTAATCAAAAGGTTAAGTGCCTTGCCCATGAACACATAAAGTGGTAAAATGAGATGAAAACTCTCTTCTCCAGCATTCTGTCCTCTACATTTCTGCTTACCTTCCTGTGGTTTGCCTCTGTACAACACACATCTAACTCCCAAGGAGAGCCAACTTCACTAGGTTCCTTCCAAACTGCTCATCTTTAAAATTTGGTGAAGCTTATAGCTCTTGCAAATTATATTATGATATCAGAACTATCTCTCAAAACTTTCATTCCCCTAGAACAATTAGTAATTACACAGGTTATCATTTTAACTTGTTCCTGTTAACATACTTTTCAGTTACCTTATTTTTTTCTTTCATTTTATCTTTCTCCATCTGCTCCCAACTCCACTCTCCCAGTTTCAGTCTATTTAAGGGACTCAGTTATGTTCTTTTCATGTCTTTCTCTCTCTGTTTTCTTTTTGGTCAGCAGAGCTGCCAGGATAGTTCTCTTTAATGTATTATTTTTTCTAAGCAAATATGTATCAAATTCTTAAGTAGTTGAAAAGGTATTGATAAATTGAAAAAAAAAAAAAAAGAAAGGAAACTTCCGACGTTTCTGTAGCTTTGAAATGGCGAGAGGTCAGACAATCGTCAGGGAGCCAGCCTTAGAAGGTGGAGAGCTCATTTGTGTATCTCGCATCTTATAGAAAGAAACAATAGCAGCTCCCTCGGTTCGGAGCTCTTGGCGCCTCCCAGTGGAGGGAAGCGTCTTTGCACCTCATTCCCCTCACTTGGCATTGTCATGATGGGGACCCTTAGAAACGTTCAAATTAAATATGATAGGAAGAAACACCAGCTCCACGTTCATCGTAATGTGTGAGTGAATTTCTTCAAAGTTAAGTTTCATTTTTAAAAAACTGAATGCTCCAGTTTAAACACAATCTCAAATACTAAATCTAGATGGTGAAAGTGAATTGTAGAGAGTTTATTTAGGAACAAAATTTGTTAAATATTGAAGTGTTTGAATCATTCTCAAATGAGGTGGAAAAGGAGCATCTTTGATGCTGATCAGCAGTGATGTGTCCTTCAGATCCGGGAAGGAAAAGTTTGTTCCCTGTTACCCACAGTTGGCAATAACTGCTTTCTAGGCCAAAATTCCAAAATCTTCCAAAAATTAAACAAGTTTCTTTTTTTCTCTTCCCCTTCTCCTTCTTCTAAGGAAATGAGGGCCTGAAAGTGAATGATTATATTTCAACTCATGTCAGTTTAGAGACTCTATTTATTTGTATTTTAAATCCAGTGGGAAAATCTAAGATTAAATCCAGTTAAAGCATTTTCTTTCGTTTAGAAATATGATATATTTGCACCCTGTTGTGTTTCCGAATTGTGATTTTAAAAAATGAAAAGTGAATTATGTTTGCCAGAAAATGCATGACTTCTTGGATGTATACATTATATACTTTCAGAAAAAAAACGCAAGAGAGAAATGTGTCTGGAGAAAAAAGAACTGAGAAAAGTTAAGCAAAACTCCAGCTCTGAAAAAAAATTTTTTCATTAAGTTTGCAATTTGGTCTTCAAGTCCATTTTGTGAATCTTCAGGCCACTACTAACACAGCAGCCTTGATTAAAGCCAAGGTCGTGTTTTCCCCTTACCGTTAGTGCTCCTGGAAGCTGATCTAACACCCACCCAGAGAACTCTTCTATGATATTAACCTTTTCTTAAGAAAATATGATCTGAGACATTCACAAAGTGGGGCCTACTAGGTTCCCTTTTGCTTCGCTTTAGAGTTGTCACAAAATACCCACTCCCCTGCCCCCAACACTTCCACTTTTCTCTCTCCTTTTCTTTTCAGATTTCATTTTTTTTGTAGGGTCATATCTCCATCGTCTCTCCTGCCAATGCTGTGAATTATTCCAAGCAAAAAAACCCTGTCGAACCGCCCAACACAAGCTGTGCGATCAGCCTTTTGAGCTCTTGAGTCATTTTAGGCGTCGGAACAAAACAAAAACAGGCTTAAATGAATTATTTATCAAGGTCGAGAATAATTGATTTGTGCAGTGCCGTCAGTTCTGGATTTTAAATTTGTTTTCTGCCCCTCCCCACTTCCCACCCTGAATATGCAGCAACGGGAGTTCGAGTTGGAACCCCCCAGGGCTAGGAGAAAACGCACCATATTAGGGAAGTTGGTGGATGATGATGTTGGAATGGGAAGAACTAATCGATATTTGAAGAGGGAAGAGTAGGTAGCGTCCGCCTGCAGTCTCGGGCAGCCCTAGCCCTTCCCGTCCTCCCCACAGCGGTCAACTGTGACAGAGGCGCGGGATATTTAGGCTGCAAAGCTGTGCAGCGCCGGGCCCTGCGACCTCGGATAAGTCACCTCCGCAATTCTACCGTCTGCGGTTCGGTAACCGCGGCCGAAGGCAGAGGCCGAGCCCGCGAGCTCTTCGGAGGGTCTCCCGGGCCAGCACTCAGTTCCCGCGCCAAAGGCGTTTGATCCAACCCCGCTCCAGCCTAGAGTGGCCCGACCCCACCCGGCGGGGCGCAGTCACCCGTTCCCGAGGGCCTCCCGGCACCCCTCTGGCCACTGTCGGCCCCTGCCGGGATGAAGCACGTCCGGAGTCCCCGCCTCGGCTCACCAACCCTGTCTTCTCCGCCAAACTCCCTTCGCCTTCCGAGAAGAGCGAGAGCTACCCGGATTGTGCATCTCCTCGCCTCCGTCCCTTCAATCCCCGCTGTTCTCTCGGAACAGCCCTAGGAAAAATGGCACTAAGACGATGAGAAACAGATCAACCCACCCTCCAAGTAGTGCTGTTTTTTTTTCTGGGTCAAACACACCGATTTCCCTAGAAAAACGCAGGCAGGATGAGTCGCCCAGCTACCCCCTTCAGGACCCAGGGCTCACACAGAAGCAGTTCCGACCGAAAGGCAAGAGCTTGTCCCAGGAGGTCATTTGCCTCCCTGCGTCCTCAACAGTTAAAAGCTGTGGCCCAGAAAGCGCCCTCCAGAACTGCAACTAAACCCCAGATTTCGGCCCAGCCTTTGGAGACATTAAAGGCCACTCGAACATCATTCCAGACCTAGTCACGGAAGCGATGCCCGCCTCGCAGATTCATAGGGTTCTTAAAATGGTAATTTGGAGTAAAATGTAACTCAAAGAACTTTGACTCATTCATTAGCATCTTATAATTACTCTGCTAATTAGGTTGACACGGCACTTAATCAGGAGTAATACGCCGTCTTGTCACTGGCACTTTCCATTACTCTGACATTCAACAAGAGACAGGTTGGAGACGTCCTAGAGAAAATAATGCAAGTTGATATACTCCAACGAGGCGTCACAGTCATGCTCCGGGTCCCAAGTGGATCCACAGTGACTGTTTCCTTTCCAAATGAGCGCTCGCCGAAAGGGGCCGGGGGACGGGGTGGATGGACTGCCGCGGGGCGCTGAAGGGGCGCGGGCTGCAGACCAGCCGCTATGGGTCCTGAGCCCTGCGCCCGCCCGACACCGCAGTGAACCGTGGCTGCCCCCGCCACCAGAGAACGCCTCGGGCATTAGCTCCCCGGTTCGGGAGAAAGCGTCTGGCCAGGCATTTTTTCCAGCACGGGCTCTCACTGGAGACCAGGCTGTGTCCCCAGCTTGGAGCCTCAGGCCTTGTCCTCCCCGAGAGTGCCTGGTGGACACGGACCCGGCTGTGTCTCTCTCGGGGATCCGCCGTCCGCCAGGCCGAGCCCGAGCGCCTGGGTTCGCTGGGGAAGAAATCAGAGCCCATAGCCGACCCGCTCGCTTATGCAAGGCTCCGGCGCCTGAAGTGACACACTTTTCTGTGGATTCCTTTAGGGATCTCTTTCCTCCGCTCTTAATGTCTTCGGACTATTCCCGCGCGCGTTTGGGGAGGCTGCGAGGGCGGCCACGCTGGAGCCCAAAGGTAAGTCCCTTCCCGTCCCCTTTTCTCTCTCTCTTCTGACTTAAGAAAACGGGCAAATCCTTGCTACTTTTGTTTTTCTTTCTCCCCTTTGGTTCCCTTTCTCTGGTCTCCCTCTGATCTCTTCCTCCCTCTCCCTTTGCCCCGCACTCGTGATTGTGGACACCGGGACCACCGGACTCGGAGTTCGGCTCAGGGCTGCGGGCGCAGGGATGTGCGGGTTCTCAAAAGAGCAGCGCACTCCGAGCCGAGTCCGCTGACGGGCTCGCGAGCGCTGCGCCTATTGGCTCCCAGCACGTCGGCGTCCCTCGCTCGCGCGGGCGCGGCCAATGGGGGCGCGGGGCCGGACGCGCGGCCTCGGCGGCGGGGGCGCGGGCCCGGCGCGGCGCGGGGAGCGGCGGCGGTGGCCGTGACGTCACGGGAGGGGGTCGGCGCCGCCCGCGAGCTGCCGGATTACAAGCGAACGCGCCCGGCAGCGGCCGGAGTCGCCCGGCATCACGTCTCCGTCGCCTCCTCCGGCTGTGCCTGCTCCTTCTCGTCGTCCTCCTCTTCCTCCTCCTCCTCGGGTTGCCGCAGCCGCTGCGGCCGTGTCTGCCCCGCAACTTTCCAAGAAAGTTGAGAAACTCGGCTACGGGGCTGCCGAGTGGCGCGCGGCTGCCACCTCGGGAGCCGCGGGGGAGTTCTGAGGGCGCGCGGCCGCACGGGCTTCGCGGTCGCTGCACCTGCCGCGTCCGCCGCCGCCACCGCTGCCGCCCGGTGCCAGGCTGTGGGCAGATTCCGGCGGCGGCGGCGGCGGCGGCTTTGGGGTAGCTTCCCGCCGCCTGCGCCTTCGCCTGGGTCCTCCGCGCCGCCACCGTCGCGCCACGTGCGCAGTCGTTCCTGGAGCGCAAGTTCCGAGCTTTCTCAGAAATTTTTTTAACTCCCCCGCCCCCCGCATCTTTTTTCTTCCCACCCCTACTTTTTGCATAAGAGAAAAAAAGTTGTGTCGAAAGTATCCCCAGATTGCCACTTCCCAATTACCCTTCCTTCTCTCCCGCCCCACCTTTTTTTTTTTTTTTTTTTTTTTTTTTAAGCGGCGGCAACATTGTTGGTGTTTATTTTGTTTTACGATCGATAGCTGCCTTCGCTGGTTCGGGGCGGCTGCTGAACGGCGGAGTGGCGTGGACCTCATGTAGAAATGACAACAATGGAAGGGGCCAGCGGGTCGAGTTTTGGAATAGACACGATTTTGTCCAGTGCCAGTTCAGGCAGCCCGGGCATGATGAATGGAGATTTCCGCCCGCTCGGTGAGGCCAGGACCGCGGATTTTAGGAGTCAGGCCACCCCATCTCCCTGTTCGGAGATTGATACCGTAGGGACGGCGCCTTCTTCTCCTATCTCAGTCACCATGGAGCCCCCGGAGCCGCATCTGGTAGCAGACGCGACCCAGCATCATCACCACCTCCACCACAGCCAGCAGCCGCCGCCGCCGCCGCCGCCGGCCGCGGCCCCGACGCAAAGTTTGCAGCCTTCGCCCCAACAGCAGCCGCCGCCGCCGCCACAGCAGCCGCCGCCGCCCGCCCAGCAGCTGGGCTCGGCCGCCGCCTCGGCCCCCAGGACTTCCACGTCTTCTTTTTTAATTAAGGACATCTTGGGTGACAGCAAACCTCTGGCGGCATGTGCACCCTACAGCACCAGCGTATCCTCTCCCCATCACACCCCGAAGCAGGAGAGCAACGCAATGCACGAGAGCTTCAGGCCAAAGCTCGAGCAAGAGGACAGCAAAACCAAACTCGACAAGCGGGAGGATTCCCAGGGCGACATCAAATGCCACGGTGAGTCCCGCCACCCAGCGCTCTCGGCCGTCTAGCTTGTCCTCCTGGTTCCCAATCTCCCCTACAGCCTTCAGCAAATCTCTGCTGGGGAGCGATTCCAGGAGCTTCTCGGGCGACTGGGCGACGGTCAAAAGACTGCGAGCTGAAGGGAGGCCTGGGCGTGCGATGTGGGGACTCTTCGAAGTTCTGTTTATTGTTCTACCCCACAACCTTCACGGCCATCCAGCTCCTTCATTTTATTTAATTTTAATCTATTGGGGGTTGAGGGGCGGCGGAGCGCATCCGACTGGAAATACTTTTCGTTGATAAAAGGGATAGACTTGGGGTTTTTCTAGCCGAGACTTTGGGAATGGGAATGAGGGGAGGTGGGAGAGAGAAACCACTTAGCTAGCGTGGGTGTGATCACAACCTGGTGTTTATTCTTTAGTGCAAGTGATTTCACTCCCCCCCCGACTTTATTTCTAAACATCATCACAGGAATTATCGGTTTTAATGGAGGAAAAATTTCTGAGTTCATGAGTAGAGCAACTTTAAAAAAAATTAGATCGTGGTTAGTATAGGGAAGCCCGTAAAAATGTGTAATCAGTTTCTTAAAAGCAACCTTCTTACCCTATGGCCTCAACTGAGTATTTGTATCCTACAAAGATTTTTGGCCCCTTACAAGTAATTAGGAGGTAGCATTTATAAAAATAAAATCTTATGAAATTGGATTAATCTTTTTTTTGTTAAAAAAGATAAGATGACAATGGAAATTGTCCTTCAACTCCCTTTTCCCATTTTCTCCTCAGACAATTTCATAAGTAAATGTGGTAGTCTTTGCATGGCAAGAGTTTTAACATACCAGGAGAGCTTTTTCTTCCTTTACAGATACATTGTTTATTATTATTGATCCTTGTTTTTCTGGTAAAGAAATGTGCTGACTGTCTGGAAGGTAGGATGTTGGCTCCTCATTTTACTATTATAGCATTAGCATAATAGTGTCCAAAACAGATGTACAGTCTGGTCTGGCGATTTTTTGTGCACCAACCTCCCCAGTGGGTCAATTAGAGAGATTATTGTTCTTCCTGCAGGGAAGATCAAGGAGCACTGCACAAACGGGTACAAACAGGGAGGGATTGACATATCGATTTCCCAGCATTTCAGTAAAAAACCAAAGTTGACAAATAGAATCCGGAAATCTCCATGCTGTCACCTGGATGGGCTCGGTGATTTTGAGCTCAACTCGGTGTCTGGGTGACATATTCTTTGTGAAGCTTTAAAAGACCTGATGCAGGTGGCTTCAGAAAGCTTGATTCCAACATTTCCCAAGTACATCTGAAAAAGTAAAACAAACACCCATAACTTTCAGAAAACAGAAAAAAGTAAAATGAAAAAGATGCTGCCTTCTCAAAAAAAAAAAAAAAAAGAGTAGAAAATCTTTTACTGAGTTTGAAAATCAAATCAGTGAAACAAAGTCATACTGAAAAGAATAAAGAAAAGGGACAGCATCTCTCTCAATCAAGGAAACAATAACAAAATAACCCTTTTCAAACGTTTTATTTTAAAAAATTTTTACTTGTTAACTTCCAACCACGTGAAGATCAGACACCCTTTTAGACCCTCTTTAGAACCTCTGAACAAGGTCCCATACTCTCCAGTCTGAAAACAATCCTCTTCCTCCACACGGGCTAAGGCCTGAGTGTGTATGTGTTCTAGGGGTGGCAGAGTGTAGTCCCCCGAGGCCAGTAGTCGGCTTGGGAATGTGGAAGTGTATGCCAGGAGGACACTCAGTCCTTCCCCATTCCAGGCTAACTTACCACTGTGGCTGGGTTTCTATGGTAGGGACAAAGGAGGAAGGAGACCGGGAGATTACGAGTAGCCGTGAGAGTCCCCCTGTGAGAGCCAAGAAGCCTCGAAAAGCAAGGACAGCTTTTTCCGACCACCAGCTCAATCAACTGGAGCGTAGCTTTGAGCGGCAGAAGTACCTGAGCGTGCAGGATCGCATGGACCTGGCTGCAGCACTCAACCTCACTGACACCCAAGTCAAGACCTGGTACCAGAACCGCAGGTAAGGGAGGCAGTTTGGGGGAGCAAAGGTGTCTGGCCATTTAAGTCATGATCATTGTACCAATCTTCTTCCCTCCTGGCCTCCAGAGACTCTAAGGACTGAGAGTGACCCTGGAGTGGGCACTTGGGTGCTTTAAGGATGAGGCAGGGATGAGCCACACCCCCAAGGTGAGAGGGACCAAAGGGCAGCTGGAATTTGGACAATTTTGCACTTCTAAGTGCTTTAACAGGTGCTACTTTTCCTCTGAAACCCGAGCCGCTGGAAATCACCCCACTTCATCCCCAAATCAATGAAGCCACACCTTCTCAAATTGAGACATCTGTGCAGCTGACACTTAGGTCCAGAGAGCCTGCGCGGTGCACCCCTTGGGCCCAGCCCAGCCTGGTTCCAAAGATTTGTAGCCGACAACACGGCCCGGCCCAGCTATTGCTATCTCCACAGAGCTGTCCCTCCAGCCTCGGCGTAAATGTCTTTGCTTTGGCCTGTGAGGCGGCTGGGAGAAGCAGAATCCAAGCCTTGGTCAGTGTAGCTGCAGAGACTGGGAGAGCCCAGCTGTGTTAGAGTAGGTTTGGCGGCCGCAGGCTGGAGAATCGGTAGCTGGCCAAGCATCCAAACAGGAAGAAGGAGGGAGTGTGTCTCTGTCCCCTGTACTGGCTGCCTCTGCTGTCTCAACATGGAGCTAGAGTGCTGCAGAGCCTGCCTGGCACTGCTCCTTCTCTAGAAGGGAAATTAAGGAAGCAAAAGTGGCTGGTAGTGCTCGCAGGGCCGCGAAGTGTAGAGTGGAAACTGGGCAATCTGAGGCAGAGGTTTTGCTGTGTTTTCAAGCCTGGCGCTCATCTCCTTGTCTCGATTTTCTCTCCCCCTCCTTTTCTCCCATTTGTGTTCTAATCGTCCATAAGTGCAGTTGGAAATGCCCATCCAGTTGTCATCTTTACCATAATTTTCTGTCTCATTACATACGGTTTCAGCCACCCTAATTCTGTCGGAAAACATTAGTGTCATTTGTAACCAATTTAAAATGGGCGACATGTTTATTAATTTGGCTGGAGCTGCCGGGTATGGATGGCCCACCAGCCCTGCGTTCCTTCATAAGGCATTTGAGCGAACGCCTGCTCTCTTCTTCCTAGCAGGGTGTGCAGTGGGGGAGGGAGGAGACTGAGAAAAGCTGATCACAGGTTGTAATTGTTACTTTCTCTCTGAGGAGAAAATACCTTGAAATGCATTTCCCGCCTCAGAATGGCCAGGAGGTACTTTGCCCTTGGGAGAACCCTCCCTCAAATGAATTCCATTTTGAGACCTTGTTGCCATCCTCCCCTTAAGCCCCCTGCCCACTGTAAGGTCCTGTCAGGCTTTTGAGAGAAATAAGTCTCCCAGCCCTGGGGACTGAGAAGGGCTGGGGTCCCTGGCTTAGGAGTCTCTGCATCCCTTTGTTTACAGTTTCTTCTCTCTCAGCCTGAGGGGGACGGAAGAGGGGCTGAGAGCAGACTCTTTGGGATTGTTGGGAGTGGGGGGATGTGGAAGGGGAACTAAGGAATGAGGAAAGTGAGTGCTTGTGGAAGTCTCCTTTGGCCCTAAGGAAAGTTTCCAGAAGTAGCCAAACTACAAGGGGGGGGGGCAACAGCAGAGCAGAGATTTAGGAAAAGGAAGCAAGGCTTGCAGGATTTCATTTGTGAGGGTCTCAGCCACTGAAGGTGTAATTTACAGAACTGGCTTTGGGTTTGGGTCTTTCTGGGAGCAAGGCTGGGGCAGGAGATGTGGTGCATTGCCAGTTTGAAGAGGTCTCTGAGTCTTCCTGCCACCCAGGGGAGAAAGAAGAAGGCAGGAAGGGGCCAGAGAAGGGGCTGGGTCTTGGTGCCTGGACTATGCCCACAGCTGCTGGATGCCTGCACACCCGCTTTCTTTCAGGACCAAGTGGAAGCGGCAGACAGCGGTGGGCCTGGAGTTGCTGGCCGAGGCAGGGAACTACTCGGCGCTGCAGAGGATGTTTCCATCGCCTTATTTCTATCACCCAAGCCTGCTGGGCAGCATGGACAGCACTACGGCAGCGGCGGCTGCCGCTGCCATGTACAGCAGCATGTACCGGACTCCTCCAGCACCCCATCCCCAGCTGCAGCGGCCCCTGGTGCCCCGCGTGCTCATCCACGGTCTAGGGCCTGGGGGACAGCCAGCCCTTAATCCATTGTCCAGCCCCATCCCGGGCACCCCACACCCCCGGTGAAAACATTGCAGCGAAGGCACTGCAATCCCTTTCCCATATCCCTGCCCAACCCGGACTGCTGCCCCTCCTCTCCCTGCTCCAGGCCACTAGGCCTCCCTTGCAGCCGACTCTGGAAGGCAGAGGAGTAAGAGAGGAAGATGCTTACCAGTGGGCAGGGGACCCCCAAAGAGGAGCCAGCCCTCTGCTCTCCATGTCCCCACCCCTAGAAACAGGGCTGGAAAGCTCCCCCACAGCAGTGTGACTGGCGAAAATGCTGACCCCACACAGAGTGCGACCAGTAAGTGAAAACATCAACAAAAACAAAACCTCAAATTCTTTTTCAAAAATGACTTTAGGGACAAGCAGGAGGGAGGGAGGGGGGAGGGCTAAGGAGGGAAGAAAGAAGGGCACGGAGCGGAAACCGCACAGGCAGAGTGAACCGTAGATGGACAGCCAGCCTCAAGTGCTGAGGCAAAGGGCGTTGCCGAGGACATTCCGTCTGCCCAGAGAAAAGAGGAGGGTAACTGAGAACTTTGCACTGATTTCTCATGACCTTTTTTCTTTTGGAAAAGTGGCATGCTCCATAATATGAAAAAAATGTACATTTGAAAGACTGAGTGATAAGTGATATATCATATTTATTATATGTTGTCCAAAAAGAGTCACTTATATACGTTAGTAAAAACATGATTTTTCTTTTCATGTCTTTTCGATTCAGTAAAATAAATGCTTAGACAAAAATATAGATTTTTTTGTGATTGAAAATTACAAAAATAAAGTTTATCTTTTTTTAACAAGTGATGAAATCCAAGGGAGCTGATTTTACTAAAGCAGAATGTACTATGATGAAGTGCTGACTTGGTTTAGAACAACAAATTTCTTCTGAAATATTAGGAATTTACAAAATCCGTAAAGAGGTTGGGTTGGCTTGTATAAAAGCAGCTCCATTTGTCGTGCTGGCCTCTTCGGAACCATTATTTGATATGTATGAGCTCCTTTCTCTTTAAGTGGATGGTTTCAAAGTAACCCTGGAGGCTGTGGGAGAAAATCTGTAGGCTGCGGGTGCTGGCTAAGTCGGCGGCCAACTTTGCTGCCGTCCTGACCTGCATAGAGGCGCCAGCTTCACCGGTGTGGTGATCCCTCTGTCCTCCCCTCCTCCTTCTTCTAGGGGTCTTCCTGGGGCAGCGAGGGTCCCAAGCGCTGGGCAGCGATGACAACGCCGGCAGGGGCTGGGCGGCAGGCGGACGCTCCTCGAGCCTCGCAGCTGTTCTGCTGCCCGCGGCTGGGCGCCCGCGCGGTCGGACAGCCTGTGAGCGGGAGGCTGTGGGACGAGCAATTAGGACGCCCCCGGGGGACTTGGAGAGGGCCAGCTAACAAACCCTTGTGGCGGCTTTGATCGTTGCCTTCTCAGTCCCTGGCGGTGGGCGTCCAGCCCCCAGCCCCATACGGAACCGCTTGTCCTAGTGAGTTCGTTGTGCTGCGATGCCTGGAGCTCCTTTGCAACGGTGAACTCAGGCTGAGACTGGCTGCCAAGCCTTTTATCTGCACCCCTGGGACAGCTGGGACTGCAAAATAGGAGACCCTGTCCAGAGTGTGGAGGAGGCCCGCTGCCTGCTTTAGGAGTGTGTATGTGTAAGTAAATGTTTGTAGCACCCTAGCCTAAGTCAATCATAAGCACCACCCCTCACCCCCCGCCAGGCTGGCTTCCCACCAGGCTCAGTGCTCAGGACTGTATGAAGGAGCCACTTAGTGGAGCATACAGTTCCTAGGTTGCTCCTACTTCTCTCCAGCCCCCACCCCGGGTCACTTCCCGGGTAGCCGGAGTCAGACCTCCTATCTGGGCATCCTCACATTTCTATCCTCACTCCTGCCCTAGTACAGTGACAAAGGGGTAATACAAGCAGCTAAAATACATCTGGACCTGGCCTCCAACTCTCTCTGATGGTTGAATCTTAGTGTAGTTAAAAATGTTTTTAAAAATGTGAAGTGACGTGGGAATGTATATTTAGGAGGGGTGGGAAAGAAGGAGGGAAAAAAAGTGAAATCCGGGTGGAAATTGCCTGGGGCACCTTGATCAGACCTTGGCTAATTAGGAAGTGGTTTGCAGATTTCTCTCCAGCTCATCAATTTGCTTTAAACTTGGTCTTGGTCTTGTTTGATTCTAACAAAAGGGTCTGGACTGGCCCTTCTCATTTTCTGCCTGCTTAGCTCTCAGAGACAAACTCAGATAGCTGGGCTTGGCTGGAAATTGGGCGCCGCTATGTCCAGTTAGGATGTCCAATACCTCGGCACTTAGCAGATCCTCCTTGTTTCATCTTGCAGTTGAGTTTTTTGATCAAGTTTAAACAGTTTAAAAGTGGTGTGCCTAGGCCTAAAAAGGCACTCTCCAAGGTTTGAGGGTGCTATAGCTTCTGTTTGCACTGAAACTGGGGCTGGTCAACTCTAGGCACAAGGAGGGATTTGAGAGGCCACAGAGTTTATGCATACAAAGAATCTTTACAAAGAATTAACTCAGATCCAGGTATGAAAAACACACAAAACTACAAATCCAAATAAGGCCAGAGCACCCATTTGCTGCCAGCAGTCCCCAGCCACCTGCAGGAGGGTGGGCCGGGAAGTCTGCCCACTGCCGCTTTACACTCAAGGCTGAACTTGGACTCCTGAGGTGGACAATGCAGGGGGAAGCACTGTGCCTACAGAGACCAAGATCTCTTAATTAACCTCATATTGCTCTTCTGCTAGCAATTACTCAGGATCCATTAGAGTCCTCCCCAAATCCAAGTTTCTTCAAAGTCATGTTTTCTTTCACCCCCTAAATCATGCAGCTGAATGTGTCAATGTCCTTTCTAAATTTGTTTGGTTACCTGCTGTTGCATACAAGTTGGACAGATTGGATGTTGTGGGGTGGGGGATATTGTCCCAGGAAGTTGGGTGGGTGCCTGGTTCGTTTGTTCCTTTCCTTTCCTTTCCTTTCCCTTCCTTTCCTTTCCTTTCCTTTCCTTTCCTTTCCTTTCCTTTCCTTTCCTTTCCTTCCTTCCTTCCTTCCTTCTTTCCTCCCTTTCTCCCTCCCTTCCTCTCTTCCTTCTCTCCTTCCTTTCTTTTTTCTTTTCCTTTCTCTCTTTCTCTGTCTTTCTTTCCTTTCTTTCCTTCCTTCCTTCCTTCCTTCCTTCCTTCCTTCCTTCCTTCCTTTTCTTTCTTTTCTTTCCTTCTTTTTCTGCAGCAGTACTGCAAAGGGCACCTCAGCAGCTGCCCTAGTATTCAAAAGTCACCTGCTTAAAAGTCAAATGCAAACCCAATTTTTTTTCTTCACAAAGGGTCCTTCTTTCCTTCTGTGCCTGCTCGACTAAATTAGGGAGTTGGCTAGGAGGTGAAGAGTGCAACCCCAGGTTTTCTGAGAAGCAAGGAACAAGGTAACAGGCAGAGGCCTATTCTCATGGGAAATCTGGAGTTACAGAGAAGCAGAGGACAGCTGTCCCTGGGAGCTGTACTCTTTTTCTTTTTTCCCACCTTCAGCTGGTGTCTGAAGGGCACTCCGTGGCTGGACTCCATTTAGATTGCTCCTTTGATTAAGTCGGAGGCTAGAAAAACAGGGATTTTCAGTGGCAATCTTTGCTTCCTACAGAAACAAAGTAATACAAAGTTATTTCAGAGAGACGTTTAAAGACCTACAAGGGCCTCTTAGATTTGCCAACACCGCGATCAGCTCAGGGACCCCAGCAAACCTACACAAATCTGTAGTGAGTATGAAGGAAGAAGTTAACTCCCCGGCTAGCAGCCAGCTGTTCCAGCCCAAACTAGTGATTTTTCAATGAGTTGCAAAGTAGTGATTGCTTCTTGGCTCCATGCCTCCAGCAAAGATACCTACCACCCTGTATCCGTTTAATTTTGCTCCACCCCTTGAAATGAAAGCCCACACGATGGCAAATTAGACAGCTGATTTTCTGTCTTGCAAATAAAACTGCTTACTCTCCCTCCTCCACCCTCCCTGCCGTCTGACTCCTGCCTAGGCAGCCCTTCCCCAGGAGTCTGTCGGATCCCACCTCCCCTCTTTAAACAAGTGGCTTGTGAGTAGTTTGTTTTGTTATATTTTTAACTTTCTAAAAATATTTGGAAAAGCTCTCCCCAGGGGTAGGGAAACTTTAGTTCTTATTAAGCCACGTGGTTACAAAAATATACTGGAAGAGAGCTGCCTAGTTTTTGAAAAAACCAAGCTGGAAGCCAACATGCTTGGAAAGAATGAGACTTTTCACAACTGGTGGACGTGATCAGGGGCGGGGTCAAGCCTTGGAGGGAAATGATGTTTCTTTTGCATCTCTGAATCTTTGGTGAGGGAATTCGGGCTTGCTCTGTACCCTGGCTGTTGACTAGAGAGAGGTGTGGGCAGATGAGTGAGTGGGGGCTTCTCCAGGGATTACGCCTATGGACTCTGGAACAGTATCCCCAAGCTCTTTAAGTCTCTCACTAGGTCTTTGTCCAGTCCCACTTTTTGGTCATCTCCAGGCTTCTTTGCTAACATTTGTGTCTTTTTCTGGAGTTAGGGCCTCTTATCATAAGGGTCCAGTGCCGAGTGCCCTGACTTCTTACCTCATCCCAGGGCTGAGTAGGGGTAAGTGAGAGGGGTGTGTGGGGCTGTGGGGAGGTGTGCTTTCAGAGAAAGGGAGGTGTCATTGGCCTCTTGGATTAGAAAACCAGGTCAGCTGTCTCGGGGCGATGAGATGACCCAGAAGGGACTATTTCCTCCGCTCCTTCCGGCTGAATTTTGAAGGTCTTTGTCAGTTTGAGTGTTGCTGGGTGGACCGTCTCGGTTAACCTCACATTCTCAGTTTGTCTCCTCTCTCCTCTCCTTGTCTCGTCCACTGGGTCTCCCGCTCCCGGTTTCTCTGTGCTAGCACCACAGACAGCTCCCAGGGCGCCCGGTGGAGCTAGGTAACTGGGGCTGGCGGGTTCCTGGTAAAAGCCTACGCGGCCGCAGCGGACGCGTCTAGGAAGGGTCGGCGGCGCCCGGGAGGAGGTAAGCAAAGTGATTACAAAGCACCCTCCCCGGCAGCGTTTCCTGATTAGCTCTAAGTCCAAACAGGGTCACATTCCAAAGAACAAAATCTTCAGATCAATAAAGTAATTCAAAAACCCAAAGATCTCGGGGTAAGTAGTGCTCAGTGACAGATCAACTCTAAATCGTCCCCATTTAATAAGTTCTTAGTGGAAGCCGAGCAGGGAGGAGCCGGGCCTCAGGTCTGCGGCTCCAAGACCTTGCGCCGCGGCTGTGACGAGGTGGCCGGCGGAATCCTTCTAACTGGCACATACTTCCTCTGTTCGCACAGCTCGGAGCGCGCTCGGCGAGCCGCCGCCTCGGCCACTGCAGGCAGGGCAGAAGCGCTCCCGAGGCAGCAGCCCTGCAAGTTGCGCTGGGCCCAGGCCCGGCTCCCCACCGCGGCTCTCGGCCCGCGCCCTCTCCCTGCAGATTTGGGTCTCTCCCAGCTCTTGCTACTATCTGGTCTGGGACAGCGAGTCGCCCCTGCGGGAGCTCCGCCGAAAAAAGAGGACCTTCGCGAGAGCGAGATTGAACTTGATTTACGATAAAAGGGCCCTGTCACTTTGTGGAGCTGATGGATTCCCGCCCCTACCCACCCC
The DNA here is from genome assembly GCF_028878055.3 of Symphalangus syndactylus. NCBI lineage: Eukaryota > Metazoa > Chordata > Mammalia > Primates > Hylobatidae > Symphalangus > Symphalangus syndactylus. The sequence goes on along the minus strand of NC_072441.2, from coordinate 44,385,428 downwards.
CATTCCCGCCGTCAGACTTGATTCTTTAGTGAAGAGGCCCTCAGTGTGACTGTCCTCCCGCCTCCTCCTAACGATTCGCACACGCGTTGCAGCCAGGGATTTGGCGCGGCGGCCTTGAAGCCCAGCCGCGGCGCGCCGGGTCCGCGCGGGCTCTTGCTCGGCGCTTACCCCAGCTGGGCCCCGCGTTCCTCCACCCTCAGGACCGCCCGGCCGCCACGAGTTCCTGCGCCCGGGTACAGACAGCACTTCAGGGAGGCATGGGCGCATCAGGACAGGGGCTCTATAGGCCTGGGACGGGAATCCAGACGCTTTCAAGGACGGTACTTGGGATAGCCTACAGAGCAAGGCCCTTCTCTCGCATCTCGGGGGGCTCTGCAGGGAATATAAAGCCTTCTTCTCCTGTGAAGACAATAAAATAATCTTTGCCCATTTGGGAGCTCTTATCCGCATCCAGCTTCACTCCCACCCCTCTAAAGGCCTCATGGCTGCAAATGATACCTCCTTCAGATTTCCCTTCAATTCTTGGAAGTCAACTCCTCTTTGTTGATCACCTCCTACTTCCCCTTTGGCTCTTCTCTTCCTCCTTCCCACTGTAGTTGGAGGTACGAAAGTGCTAAGTGGGATTTAGGAACCAGTAGACAAATGTAGTGCAATGGATTATCCACGTCTGTAGATTCAAGCGTTATTCGCGAGACGGGGTTTCCCACAAAGCCTCTGGGGACTGAAGGAGGAGGTGTTCCAGGGCGCCCTTTCAGGCACAGTCCATCTTCACGTGAACTAGGAGGGAACGTTTTCTATAAAACAATGTACATTTATAATGCCTCTTTAGGAGAGAGGAATTAGATATTAGTGGTGCATTGTTTCCCCACTCCTATAATACAAAATTAGGGTGCCTGTGGTGTAAAAATGGTCTGCATTCTAAAACCAATCAGCTGACAGAGTGTTAGGAAATAAATGTGGAAGTCCGTGCTATTCACTTCCTACTGCAGGAAAGCTAAGTTATTTGGTATAGTTTTCAAATGTGAGAGTCTCCCGAGCACATTAGCTAGGTTTCCTGTAGAGTGAACAGTTTTTCTAATGATTTAATTTTAAGCTTTTGATTTTAAATATATCTCCAATTTGATAAAATTGCCATGTCATAATTTCTGAAAAATGCAAATAATGTTTGTTAGTAGCATTGATAATCTGATTGCCCAACTTCCTCTTGAACCAACTCTTGCCTCCCGCAGACTGGGTATCTGCAAACTGATGAGCAGAGAGATTCCAGACTAGATATTAAGAAAGACAGTTTCCCACTGGAAATAGGGTGCATCAGAGCTGTAGTCACTTTAAAGCGTCACCTTCTTGTTCATCTGTTTTATTTCCCACAAATGTTCTATTAATGAAAGCTTACCAAATTGTTTCCATTAAATTAAGAGGATTTTAAAGGGACACCTACTTCCTCACTGGCCTTGAGGCATTGCATTAAACATTATCATATGTGAATAGATACATAAGTTTCACATAATCTTTCATTACTATGCATTGATAGATTGGCCCAGAAAGTCACATAAAGCACAATTGGATAACCGTGGGATAGCACACTTCCCTTTGTCTTCCTTCTTTTCTGGATTGCTTTGGAAATTTCTGGGAATCCACATTTTTGATTCCCCCACAAACTTCTCTAACACACATTAGAGCTGACCATCAAGAGCCAGTTGTTCGCACCAAACAGTTTTAGCCAGCGGCATCACGTGACTGCCCTCGCGGCTGGCTGCGCAATTGCAGGGGCTCTCCCATTGCCTTCTCTTCAGCCACTGAGTGGCAGCTACCTGGGCGTGCCTGGCTGCAGAGCCGGGCCCAAACTTCTGTTATCCCTTTCCTCTTATCCGTCTCCTATTATTATTTTGAGTTAAAATTCTTTGCCCCTGCTGGCGCCTAAGGGATGATATTAGGCAGCTCCACACAGCCCATCTTGAGTGTCATGGCCTAATTTTTCCTGCAGAAGGTACAGTGCCTCTCACATGCTGAAAGTCCTCCCACCAAGATATTTATTGGGGCAGAATTAGATTATAATTTATATATAAACATTAAGACCTTTCCACCTCATTTAGTAAAGCAACAATGACTGCTTTCATTTCAGAAACTGATAATAGACATGATGGCCAGGGGTCTGGTAAGAAGTGTCAGGTGGGCGAATTCAAAAGAGGAAAGTTGTGGCCTGCTGGGAGACTTTTAAGGCCCAGGTTTGCAGAATCCTTTCAGCTCCCCATTCCCTGCCTGCCTTGTCCTCCTGATTTTTACTTTGTTATTTCACATGTCTGGGGTGTTTTCATGTGGCCGAAGGTGACAGGTCAAATAAACATTTCCATTGAGGAATGTCAATGGTGAAAAGATGACCATGTACATTTAAGCTTGTAAATGCCTTGGATCTTACTATTAATTAATATTTTGGAACATAATTAAAAAACCCAACTATTCAAAACACTGCTTTTTATACACAAGTGCCGCATAAGACAGTGGCATTTCAAGAAGGAGCCCTTCTATTTGGCAGCATGTTTTATGGGCTTTTCTTTTCTTCCCATGAATGATCTAGTCCCTTAGAGGAACGTGACTGGTACTCGGTTCTGCCCAGAAATTTGGCAGAGGATATTTCCAACATCCACATTAATAAGTAATTGAATTTTAAGCAGAGCCGATCTTGATCCAAACCCAGGACTGGAAGGAATCTCAAAAGTCATCTAGTTTAATACCTATTCTAAACTTCAGTTTTTTTCTACGATGTATTTGTTTAATGGTTTTTCTCTTCTATTTTTATTTTTTCCTGTAAGGACAGGAGACAAAAGGGAAGAAAACAGAAACTGCAGGATTACAGCACTTTCAGGTGATTCTTGACCTTTAATTTTAATGGAGTTAAATTTATGTGGTCAAATTCTACTACAAAAGAAACAGACTTTTTGTGAAAAATCTTAAAATAACTTTCCTATTGTATAGATAATGCCTGCTAACTGTAGAAAATTTATAAAATGCTAAAAAGTGGATAGAAGAAAAAAACTCATCTTCTACCACTCACTACTAACATTTGGTTTATAATTTCTGGATTTTTGCAGTGCATTTTTATGTAGTTGTGTCATATTTCATCTGGGATGTGTATGTTTTTCCCATGTAATACAAATATTTCTTTATATTATTTAAAACTCTTTGTAAGTATGATATTTGATATATAATCTCTTCCATAAATGTGTCATAATTGTGCCCAGGTGTGGTGGCTCACACCTGTAATTTCAGCACTTTGGGAGGCCAAGGTGGGAGGATCGCTTCAGCCCAGGATTTCGAGACCAGCCTGGGCAACATGGTGAGGCCCTGTCTCTCCAAAAAAAAAATTAGAAATTGGCCAGATGTTGTGGCACACACCTGTGGTTCCAACTACATGAGAAACTGAGGCAGGAGGATTGCTTGAGTCCAGGAGGTTGAGGCTGCAGTGAGCTGTGATTGTGCCACTGCACTCCAGCCAGGGCAACATAGTGAGACTCCATCTCTACCAAAAAATTAAAAAATAACTCGGGTGTAGTGGCTAAAAAAAAAAAAAGTACTATAGGTGTGTCAACCATCCTTCCGTTGCTGGACATTTATTTTCTTTTTTAAATTTTGAGTTAAATTATACACACATATATATACATATATATGTGTATATATATATATATATATACACACACACACATATATATATATATATATATATATATATACACATATATATATAGAGAGAGAGAGAGGGAGAGAGAGAGAAGGTCTCATCCTGTTTCCCAGGTTTGAGTGCAGTGTGGGATCTTCGCTCACTGTAGCCTCAACCTCCAGGGCTCAAGCGATCCTCTTACTCCAGCCCCCCGAGTAGCTGGGGCTCCAGGTGTGTGCCACCATTCTCAGCTAATTTTTGTATTTTAAAATAATATTTCAATGACCATGAAAGCAAGATTTTTGAGGATGGTTTCTGTGTGTTATTTGGTGTATCATATTACTATTGATCTTGAGTGGAAGCAAAGAAAGAGCAAGATCAAGATGACCAGCTCAGGAAGGGAAATGAATTAGTGACCAAAGGTAGTGGTTTCACTGAATTGTGTAAATTCAGCCCTAGTGAATTGAGTTACCACACAGTTACCCTGTATAGGTTGTGGTGAAGTAAGCTACAAACATAATTTACCATTTTTCTTACATGTATTTTAAGACTTCCTGACTTTGGGTATCAATTTGGCAGCCTTCTCATCAGAGCAAGAGACTTGCCTGACTAAAGAGTGGGAAGGAAGGTCAGATCTCTTTTGACTTAGGTTGGTAGCATGTTGCCTGCCCAGCTTACCCTGTTGTTTTCTGTGCTCCAACTATTCTGTGGGTAAGTAGAGGGCTCTAGCTTCTAGGAGTTGTCAATCTAGCACCTTTCGTGAGAACTAAATTCAGGTGAAAGAAAAAAAAAAGAACCATAACTGACAAAGAAATTTGAGGGTGAGGGTAGGGGGTTTGAGGAAAAGAATTAAATAGCAATAGTCTACCCTTTCATTTACATGACACACATTAACCGTACTATAGAAGTTCCAAGAGAACTGTCTTGTTCTCTTGTCTCCAGGAGCCCATGTAGGGCGCTTTAATTGCCACATTTTCAAACTGATATAATGGTGGGGATGTCCTAGTAATTACCTTAATGAGATAACACCTTTCCTTCCCTCAACCCACTCATTATCACGCCTCTTGTTCAAATTTCAACTACAAAGAACTCTACTTGTAAAAAAAAAGCCTGAAATGTATTGTTCCAGGTCTCATACCCTTAAAATAATCACATTGCACATATCTTAAAAATATAAAAGAAATAGTACACACAGGCAATTCAAATATATTAAAGGAAAGGCTTGAGATAAGTAAACTAAACATCTGGGTGCCCTTTAATTATTCTTGGCTGGATTCTTTATCTTGACCTATAGTGATGCTAAGGTGCCAAAGTGATGAATTTTAAGATGTTGGGCTGTGAAGACGTGCAGCTGCAACACTGATGGATTTAGGAAGGGATGGTAACAAGGTTAGCTGCATGTGAAGTGTGAATTGAGATTTTTGCAAAGAGACTGTGATTGCAGATGGGCATAATGTTGTACCCTTGCATGAAATCTTGCTATTATTGTATAATGGTCAGACAGAGTGTGAAATGACTTATTACTTTTCTTTTATTCTTTAATGAAGTTGGTTAGAGTAGCAGTACTACTGCTAGTCAATAGTAGTAAAGCACACACATACAAAAAACTATATGACAGGTGCTGAAATATTAAATATTTATTTAGTTTTGACTTATTCCCTCTAATTTTCATGAATATCCATATGCAAACAGAAGCATCTCTTTATCCATATAGATAAATTGTACTGATTTGTGTGTCTGCACTTACCCTTCTTATCTTGTATAAGTATCTATTTGATGCCGTGATGCATATAAAGGATTTCAGTGTCCAAGAACATTTCATAGCTCTTTTAAATGTTTAAAAATGTTGTAATTCTTTGGGACTGATTTCTGCATGGAATTCTGATTTGAAAAGTCTATTTGGACTTACAGCAATGCTGACATATTGGTTTATCACTATCATGACTAGAAATGCTTTATGGAACAAAACATAATAAAAACCCATTATGAGGCACACTCTCTAACATGGTTTGAGTTGTGGGAAAGATTAAATCATGGTTGCTCTGTTTTGTAATATAGAGTACATATCTTTCATTATATCACAGAGCCCATAAAGTAAACATTTCTTTACTTCCCAATATTAGCATCACAAGAAGATAATACCTTAGGCTTTACAAGTCAAAGGGAAATAATGCTATGATGTTAAAAACAAAACAAAACAAACAAAAAACCTCTACTTCTATGTAAGTCTTCTGGCTCCAGATGCCTCTGTTAGAAATGGCAAGAAATATACATTTAAATATATTTGGTTTTTGGAGATTAGGGATTTTTTTCAGTATAGAATTATTTTTATACGGCTTGTAAGATTCACAGTCATTCTTAATGCATTGCCCTGATATTCTTGATGTGAATAATAAGTGTTTAGAAAAGACACAAAGCTATGTATTTAACATACCCCCTTCAATTGAATAAAGTTTAATATAAATTTGTTTTGATTTCTCATATTGTTATACAGTTAGGCCATGATATAATAAAAATTTTTTTTCTGTGACTTGGACTATATTGAGGATCAAATGATGTTCTTCAAAACAACATACATCAGCCCTTAGAAACAAACTTGGAACCACTGACCTATAAAAATAGTGTTTAGTCTTGTCCCTCAGCACCAACTTTACTGACCCCTTTCCCTACTTTTCTTTGGCTCAACTTGTTCTGTAGATAGAAATCCATTATTATATAGTTTCTCATCAATCAAAAGATAGAACCACTAATATTTATTTAGTTGAAATCTGGAAATATAACACATGTCATATCTTCTTTTTTATTTCTTTTTATAAAAAGATGTTATCTCTCACTAGAAGCCTCTTTGTTGTCCAACAGTGGAGTGAATGTTGGAATTTCTCTCTCAGGCTTGTTCTAAGAATATATTAGTATGGGGCAATATATAGAGAGAGCAGATTTTGGAAGGACTTGCATTTGTGAGATCCCTTAACTCCATATATTTGTAATGTCAGTATTACAAAAGACATATATTCCTGCTTCTTACATATACTACCACTTCTTACATGGTGACTTGGCCACATCTATAGAAAATATTGGCAACTGTAATTAGTGATCTCTCACCCTCTTTATTCTATATTCCCCAGAGTGAAGTGCTGTGATCGGTTTGCAGTCTACTAAGATCAGCCCTTTTACAGCTACATAAAAGTGAATCTGTGTAAGAGAATCCATTATCTGCTACATGGTGAGAATCTGCACCAGTACCGTATGAATTTCAGATTTCAAAAAATTAACTAAATAGCATCTATTGCAGTTAACTGTGACAGCATTTTAGGGGTCCTCTATATCTCAACATTGGTGTTGTGAAACTTTGAATACTAAGAAAAGCTTTACTCTGTATTACCATGAGTACACAGTATGCACATAAACATTTATCTCAACAAATTTTTCAGCTGATATCTTTACCCTTGAGGTTTTCTTTTTAATCTCATTCTAGGATGAGAGATATTGGTCTTTATGTTTGAAAGTACATAGTGGTAGTTTTCCTTAGCAAGATGAAATGTTCCTTGTGGATTGCTCAGGGAATAATGAAATAAAGCACTCTCCAGGCATGGTCACTCACACCTGTAATCCCAGCACTTGGAAGGCCAAAGTGGGCGGATCGCTTGAGCTCAGGAGTTCAAGACCAGCCTAGGCAACATGGTGAAACTCCATCTCTACAAAAAATCCCAAACTAAGCCAGGTGTGGTGGCATGTGCCTGTAGTCCCAGTTACTCAGGAAGTTCAGGTGGGAGGATCGCTTGAGCCTGGGAGGTCGAGGCTGCAGTGAGCTGTGATTGCACCACTGCTCTCCAGCCTGGATGACAAAGTGGAAAAAAAAAAGAAAAAGAAATAAAACACTCAAAGTCTACTTATTAATTAAAGAAAGCCTCAGCTGGGGGCAGCGGTTCATGCCTGTAATCTCAGCACTTTGGGCAGCCAAAGTGGGAGGATTTCTTGCAGCCAGGAGTTTGAGACCAGCCTGGGCAACATAGAAAGGCTCTGTTTCTGTAAAAACAAACAAACACACAGAAAAACCTTGCACTCGCAGTACTAGCTACTGGGAGGCTGAGGCAGGAGGATTAATCACTTGAGCCCAGGTGTTTGAGGTTTCAGTGAGCTATGAACAAAAAAGTATCACCACATCTGTGTCTCTCTAAGTGTTGGTTTAAAAATTCTGGATTGTGTGGCCAGGTAAGGTGGCTTATGCATGTAATCCCAGCACTTTGGGAGGCCAAGGCAGGTGGATCATGAGGTCAGGAGATCAAATCATCCTGGCTAACACGGTGAAACCCTGTCTCTACTAAAAATACAAAAATTAGCTGGGTATGGTGGCACACACCTGTAGTCCCAGCTACTCAGGTGGCTGAGGCAGGAGAATTGCTTGAATCCGGGAGGCGGAGGTTGCAGTGAGCCGAGACTGCACCACTGCACTCCAGCCTGGGTGACACAGTGAGACTCCGCCTCAAAAAAAAAAAAAAATTCTGGATTGTTTGTCAAGAACATTTATCTATGCATACTTCCTGATCATAACTAGTGAATTAATGTTTAACATTATCCTCAATATGTGATATATATGTCTTTTTGTCCCTAATCCCTGGGTCAGTGCCCAGTGTAACGTAAGTACTTAAAGTTTATGTAATTGAATATGAAGTCATTGCTTAATTAAAAACAGCATATCCAATTGATGTTCGCAAGTCAATATATATTCCCTGATGGAAAGAACCATGTCTGATCTTTCATGGTATTTCAAATACTTGGCATATTAACTTGAAAATCCTAAGGGCACAATATATATTTGTTACCACTGTTGACTATAGTTGTGATATAATAAAAATTGTTTAAAAATTAATTTTAATTTTCAATTGGTTTTTGGCTATCTTATGTATTTCTTTTTTTAAAAATTATTTTATTTGAGATGGAGTCTCGCTCTGTCATCCAGGCTGGAGTGCAATGGCACGATCTCAGCTCACTGCAACCTCAGCCTCCAGAGATCAAGCAATTCTCCTGCCTGAGCCTCCTGAGTAGCTGGGATTACAGGCACCAACCACCACGCCTGACTAATTTTTTGTATTTTTAGTAGAGACAAAGTTTCATCATGTTGGTGAGGCTGGTCTTGAACTCCTGACCTCAGGTGATCCACCCACCTCGATCTCCTAAAGTGCTGGGATTACAGGCGTGAGCCACCATGCCTGGCCTTATCTTATATATTTCAGTGATAAGAATAGTATCTGGTAAAATTGAATTAATTATGTGACATCAACTAATTCTTGAATTAGTTGTACCACTGGCCTACATTTTAATTAAAACATCCATTTTTCATACATCTGAAGTAGCTATGTCAAAATAGTCACTAGACTATTTTGTTGTTGCTGATTATGTGTAGCAAAAAGAGAAATGCATGCAATACTCCCAACTCTTTTCTAGAAATGTGCCTCTTTAATAAAGACGGAAGTGAAGGCAGATGCCAGGAATTGACTCCACTTTTTATTGGATCTTGTATTCTAAATTGTATTAGTAAGTAAATTCAGGCAGCTACATAAGTTAAGAAAAGGAATAGAGAGACATTTTAGCTTATTAACAATATTCTTAACAGGGTAATGACAACTGGGAAAATAAATTGAGTTGGCAATTTAATAGGTATAATTCAAAGAGTAAACAGTAGCAGCTAAATTTCATCGTTAATAGTGGTACTATTGAGATAAGGCTGTTGGAAGACACTGTTAATGAAAACAGTGACTTTCAAAATGAAGCTACGTCTAGGAACTAGGTTTCACTAGAACTATTTGGCATGATGTTTGGGCTCAAAATTACCTAATGCATTGTTAACTGTACTCTGCAATGTGTGTGGCAGAAGAGAGAAAATTGATGCTTTTTCTTGTAAGGACGTTAACATTCACATTCTTTGTATTTTACCACACCCATGTTTTAAGATGCTTGGAGAACAAAAGCATACTAATAGAGAAAAATCTGTAAAATCTTGTCAGGTATTATTTCTGTATTATTATTTTGTTGTAAAAGACGTGAAAATATGAAGAATTAGAAAACAGAACAGCTAAAATAAGTTATAATGAGTCACACCTCAAAAAAATACACACAAGGGAATAACAATGTAATGACAACACATTTTCGTTATTCTAAAAACAAATTCCATCTGATGGTTAAACCCTATTAATTGGATATTTTAGCTACTTACCAAAGGAATATGACTGTAATAAGTAGCCTTTTCTTCCAAGGAATAAGATACACCTACTATCATTTTATTTGGTGAATCTGATTCTCTTGTGCTACATAATTTGTGGATATAGAAAGAGTGGAATGTATGTTGAAAGAGTATGTTAAGATATTTCATATGGGGATTTCAAATTTCCTAGATACTTTAGGTATCTGAGGAAAAACATTGTAGAAACAAAGCAGGAACCTTAAGGATGTGATGACTATCCCCTGAGTATTACAATGATTCATAATTCACAGGAGAGCAAGGCTCAAGTGGATCATACTTTTTATGGTACAAATGGGATTAATATTGTGCTTCACAGATACTACATGTTTATCACAAAGAAGACTACATTTCAACTTTCTTTTACTGTGTTAAGGCTTAGGAGAAACAACATTAAAATATGTTTTAAACTTGTAGATTAAAAAAAGACCACTGGTTATTATTGTCCAGAGACGGAGATAATTTTAGAATTATTTTGGTTCTTTTCTCAGAGATCTGTAATCTATTCACACTGTATAGCAATGCTATGATTCATATTTATTGTCTGTGAAACTTTGAAATGTGCGCTCATCTTTTCAACTTAGAAATTGTGTTGCTGGCATATAAACTTTAAGACTTCTGTCTCTTTTCTAAGTTATCATAACTCCAGCAATGAAGCAGATCCTGAAACATTTATTTACATGGACATCCTGGAGAGGTATTTATTTCTTAAAACCTTGTGAAATTGTTAATTGTGGATAGTGAGAGTGTGGCTAGATTACTGCATGAATACACCAAGTGACACTTGAGCCAGGTTTTCGGGCCATTCTATCACTTTTCATCCTGTTTGTCAGTGACTTTTCTTTTTTTTCTTTAATTTTCTCCTTCTCTCTTCCTACTCCTTCTCCTCTCTTCTTTTATCTGTTATACGTCTGTTTAGTACTTGTGCCATTCCTCTGTGTGTGATGTTTGATTACCTATTTTTCTCCTTAGACTATATGCTTTTTGAGGACATATACTACACACTAAAAAATTCCTACAATTCCTGTCAGAGATGCTCAATAAACATTTATGGAGCTCCCACAAGTCATTATTCTTATTTTGCAGGTTACACACTGTCAGAATCATTAAACTCTAGGATACGGATTTTTTTCATTATTAGTACCGTATGTGCTTATATATAAATTTCAATGTGTAATTAATTTAGTTTAGAAATAGTGTTTAAGGATGATTGGTTTGGATTGTCAATACAGTGTTTGTGCATAACATTAAATGTGTGGCAGGCTGGGGTCTCCTGTATAGCTTCTTATTTACCAAATGGAGCCTGTGGTTGGTGATGATTTTCTCCAAAACATATGGTTAGTGATTAATCCTTGATATAATTTCTAAAACAGTCAAGAACATTGAATATACAACCTTAGAGAGGGAAATTGGAGCTGTGAAATTTTATGAGCCAGATCTTTTCCAAAAGAGAGAGAGAAGGATGTTCTCCTGCTCCTAGGCTTTGGGAAAGTTTAATTAAACTCATTGGTGAAATGTCAAAGAAATGTAATTCACCAACTATTTGGACTATTTTTTCTATTATGAAGTCATTTTAGTATTTATTAGAATGTTCTCTTGGTTCCAAGTTTGCTGTTGGTTCATCTAATTTGAAAGGATAATTGAAGCGCTTCGATAAATGAATATTAAAATGTGTCTTGTTTCCTTACAGCTTCTGCTAGGGTTCTGTCCAGCATAACTCTGCAGTGCCAAATGGCTTTGGCAATGGAGGGTTGGCCTAAGTTTTCTCAACTGCCCAAATATTTTGTGACTTTCAGTCTCAGCAGGCATCTCCTTCTCTTCCATAGCAACAGTGCATTTGGGGGATTACTGTGTTTTTTTTCCCTTCTACCTCCTGTGGAAGAATACCACTAATTCTAAGCTGGGATAAATGGCTAGAATTCAGTATGGCTCTGTTAGACTCTATTTCTAGAGTAGAGTTAGACACAATACTCAAAGGCAGGCCTTCTTTTGGAGTCCCAGGGAAAAACATAACCAAATTAAATAAAATGTCAATTTCTGGCTTGTATTTTCTTTTCCAGTTGTGGTGTATGTTAAAAATGATATTTTCCCTTTAAGAAATGAACAGATATAAATAATACGTCAAGAACTCATCCTCAATCTTAAGGCCATTTCCATAGAGGACTGTTTTATTAAACCAAAAATTTACTATGGATAATGATTAGATACATAAATGATACATAACTACTTTTTTAGAGGACTTCACTAAAAGCATTTTATACTACATGGATTGTTTTACTGTGAACATTCCCAGTGATTGGTACAAACCTTTGCCAATGAATGACAAATTTACATACACATCATGTCAGCCAGCAATATTTTGCAGCTTTAATTGCTTTAGCTTCAGGCATTCCATGTCAAAATAGAGTGTTTAATGTCCTGCAAGTTACTCTGTTTCTTTGCAATGTTAAATTATTCTGTAATTTGCCTGTTTTCTTTCTAGCACATTGTCCATTAAGTCCTTTAATAATTTATAATATAAAATGCATAATGCAACTTTAAATAGCATGGACAGCTTCATTTTTAGAAGGTTCTGGGTGGGGTGTATCAAGAAGAACAGAAAACCTGAAATGCATTTGCATAAAATGTTTACTGTTACCTTATACGTGTTGAAAATATTCCATTTATGTTGCTAAACTTTTGTCTTAATGTTAACTATATTGCGGTGTGTGTTGTGTGTATATTTTTAAAATTTTAGATAAAACAGCATTAAAAAACTATGTAGACAATATAGAATCTATTAAAAGGAAAAGGATGGTATTTTGTGCAGCCAGCTACATTTTCATAGTAAAAAGCTGATTTTATTCGGTAAAATCTAAGAGAATGAATGTGATAAAAAAGTTACTTGTAGGTGTTTAGTCAAGCCAATTTCAACAAAGATGTATGAATACAGAAACACAGTCTTTCACATGTCTTTGCTTGTTGTAGGTTTAAAGTACATTGAAAAAAACCCTTTACCCAGCTGTTATTAGTATTTTATTATTTTTAATTGTTAGGATTTTACCTTGTGCTCATTTGTAGAGAGTGATCCTTGTTCAGTAACTGTTTCTGATGTGGTGCTGTTATGCACATGTATATTGTGTCTTGGGTGTTAAGATAAAATAAATTAGCAAAATTCACATAAATGTGTAAAAGCCAAAGAATGTCAAACAACTGCTCTTCTCTATTGAAAATGCCATGTTCAAAAATAGCCTATTCCTTAACTATATAATATAAAATTACTTAAAATGAAATTCTAGTGAATAATGATAATATATTCCTCAGTATACAGTAAATATCTCTCTTTTCAAAGTGGCAGGAGAACAAAATAGATTTATCTTTTATGTCTTTGAATACTTATGCTTGCAAAAAGATAGAAAGTCTTATTTAAAACGTTAAAAATATAATTCATAATTCACTATAAATTTACCCTTACTATTTCCCCCCTCTTCCGCCTTTCTCTAGTCTTGAGGATGCTTCTTTACTTATTATGTTTTTCTATTGAGTTCCAAGAGTGCCTTTGGACAAGTTTGGCTATAATTCGGTCTTTGAGTCTTTGTGATCCTTAAAATAGGATCAGACAATTGTATAATTGGTTTCCTAAGGGTTTTGGAGCATTGGAGCTCCTTTCTTTCTTTCTTTCTTTCTTTCTTTCTTTCTTTCTTTCTTTCTTTCTTTCTTTCTTTCTTTCTTTCTCTTTCTTTCTTTCCTTCTTTCTTTCTTTCTTTCTTTCTTTCTTTCTTTCTTCTTCTTCTTCTTTTTCTTTCTTTCTTTCTTTCTCTTTCTTTCTTTCTTTCTTTCTTTCTTTCTTTCTTTCTTTCTTTCTTTCTTTCTTTCTTTCTTTCTTTCTTCTTTTTTCCTTTCTTTTCTTTTCTTTCTTTTTGAAACGGAGTCTCGCTCTGTCACCCAGGCTGGAGTGCAGTGGCGCGATCTCGGCTCACTGCAAGCTCCGCCTCCCGGGTTCACATCATTCTGCACTGGAGCACTTTTTAGTTCAAGCTGTTACCTAACATATATCCAAGACTGATAGAGAAAATTGCATTGTCTGATCAAATAATCTCTAGAGACATTCATTCCAAGGTTGATATCATCTTTTGATATAGAGATATCAAAAGTATAGGGATATACTTAGGGACTGTATAGGGATACCATATGGAAGAACACTTCACACTTCAATAGTATTTGTGAATCAACCCTAATACTTACTTTGACGTTTTAAAAACAATGTGCATTGACACTGTAGTTAAAGTATTTGAGCACCATGAAAAAGCTTGCCTTGATTGGTTTTAACTTTAATATTTCACTTTTTGGAGGAGGTATCTAATGGGAAGCGTTGATGAGGGTGGATATTTTAAGATGGTAGATTTTTTTCTCCCACCATAAGCTTAGTTGACCACTTATAAATGAAGCATATATATTTTTTAAAAAGACAAGGATTAGAAGGGAATCACATGTGTAGAAAACTAAAACTGTATTATATTTGGCTTTGGCAGCTTCCAATTCTGTTCTGTGACTTAGAATGTGAAGTGAGGAACCTGTACTTACTTTGAGAGCCTGAAATAAGTGGCAGTTACTAGCATTTCCAGCTTCGTGTTTTCCTAAATGCCTGGAATAAACTCAATAGAGATAAAAGAATATACGTTAGTGAGCAAGTAAGAACTCTTTCAGTGCATTAAAAAAGGGCCTATTTGGATTATCAAGTTTATTGATAATAACATATATCTTCTTTCATTTCTCTGTTTATACAATTTCTGATGGAAACTATGGCCAGAAGATGTTATGATACAATGTTAAGATAAGCTCGGCTTAACAATTCTTAGAGAAAATGCCTTATAGTTTGCTAATTTCCAGAACTTTTATGGTAATTAGAACAGTCCTCCACCAAGAAAGGAGAAAGGTATACAAGTAAAAATCAATCCTGCTTCTCCCCCAGGTCTGGGCCTTTTTTTTCTCTGCTATCTCTTTGGGATCCTAAGGAATGACTTGATACTTCGTCACATGCCTGGGGGTGGTGAGGGCTCAGAAAGGGTGAGGTGAGGGGTGCTTGTGGCTACATTTCTGTATTGAATTTAATTTTTCATTGATAATTAGACTCTTGAAGCCACCTGATATTTTTGACCAGCAGGAAACAAAAGCCCACTGATTGACTCAGGGGATACACAGGAGTAGCCCCCACTGTGCTCACACAGCAGCTCCACAAAGACTAAAAACAAGAGCTGTGGCAAATTGGATCACCATACAAGTTTCAACTGGCCCATTGTGTACAAGTAGTAAATTGGGAGCTGATATTTCTGAGAACTATTTATTAGCAAAGCTTGGTGTTTACTCCCTCCCTACCTTATCTCTCCCCACCACCCCAGCTTAGTTTACTTGAGTAAACAGCTTTTCCCAAGTTAGATGAGCAACCTAAAGTGCTTATAAAAATTCAGTTAATTATCCAAAGAATTGTCCGGACTAGAAATGTACTGATGATATGTGACAAATGGAATACATTTTTTTTTTCTTACTAATCTTAACAGGCATTTATGTGTCTATAATTGTACAAAAGGCAAATAGGTGACATTTGCAAGAGTTTACTGAAATGCAAAAAATGGAAAAATATTTTTAAAATTCAACCCTATCGCTGCATGTTTTATCAAGATTTTTAAATGAAGATTTCTCCATGACAGCTTCGGGTGGAGTGATCAGTTCTAACCATTTAGTATAAAAAAAGTGTGAAAATACTAGGCTGTGGCCAGTTAGCAGAAATCATAGCTATACAAGCCTAGACCTGTATGTCTTACAGAAGATTTGATAACTCTGGATGTTTTTTCAATTTGAGTAATGCAGAGGGAGAAAAATAGAGTTTGTTTCATTAGTTTTTTATATATGTACCATCTCTGAGAGTTTTAGCTTTTGGTGAGTTGGGAATATGATATTATTGCTACTACAATATCATAGGGGAAAATGTATACAGAAACTTGTATAACTGCAAAAAGTAAAGTTTATATGAATCTTTCACAGTAAGGCTTTGAGATTATGCCAATTCATTTTATGGATATTTATTCATTTAATCTTTTATGGGTACTACCACATACGGTATATTTTTATTTCTGTGCTCTTCCATTTTCATCCAGTGTCTAAATTAATCCTATGGGCAATGAAATGATTTGGTGGGAGAAGCCCAAGAGTAACAGGATTAATATTGGTGCTGCAGCTAGGGAACACCATGGAGACCATGCTAGAGAGGGTGCAAGCATGCTTTGGTCATTATTGTGTTTCTGAGTGTGAAGACTAAGCCATCAAATATTCATTAATGCCTATGATGTTCAATAATCTGTTAGATGTTGTAGAGGATGAGAAAAGTATGATGCTTGGCTTCTGACAACTAGAGGTTTATCATGTAATAGGTAAACAAAAGTTATCATAAAACAATTAGCAAACTATTGAAATACAGAGGTTGCAAGAATAGTATTGCAGAGCTATGAATATTTGCATGCTTGTTTAGGCATTCTTTTAGAAAAATTGAAGTGTAGACTTTCTTAACTTGGTAGCTAGCATGAGATAGGTGGGATTATTGTACCTCAGAAAATTATAAAAGAATTCAAAAGTATCTTATAAATTAGGAAAAAATTTCATTTGATCTTGGGAATCAAAGCAGACACTAAAGACTCGGGATCCAGAGATACTGAACAGTTTCCAAGACTAAGGAGATATTATTGGAGGAATATGGCATGTTTAAGAAAACTTTAGTTTTTGTCATTACAGATTTTTTTTTAAATGTAGGGAAATTGAAGGGAAACAAAATGAAGAATATTTATAAAAGTTCCTCATTGGGTTGCTATGAGGATTAAATGAGATAAAGCATACAAGGTGCCTGGCACAGACTAGGTGTTCAACATATGCCCGTTTAAAAAAAAATAAAGCTACCAGCTTTATTTTTTATATTTCATATATATGAAATATAATATATATGTGAAATTTATATTTCATATATATGAAATATATATGTGAAATATATATTTCATATATTTATATATGGTTTCACCAGACATGGTGAAACCCCGTCTCTACTAAAAATACAAAAATTAGCCAGGTGTGGTGGTGGGCACCTGTAATCCCAGCTACTTGGGAGGCTGAGACAGGAGAATCACTTGAACCCACGAGGTGGAGGTTGCAGTGAGCTCAGATTGCGCCATTGCACTCCAGCCTGGGCGACAAGAGTAAAACTCCATCAAAACAAAAAAGAAAAGAAAGGAAAAGAAAAGAAAAAGAAAAGAAAAGAAATCAGGAAAGGCTGAATAATGTCTCAGTGCCTGAGACTAGAGAGTAAGTTGGAAGTGATGATTCACTGTCTTTCTCCCTCGGCTCTCAGAGGGTCAGGTAAGCATGTATCTGCTAGATGGGATCCTCTTTAAGTTAGCTGGGGCTGGGCCCCATGCTCTCCTTACTCTTGTAGCACTTAGTCCTAATACCACCCCTTTTCCATCACTACAGGAAATAAGCCTAATTCCAGGTCCAGTGCTTTTGACACTTTGGTGCTCACCACCCGCCTTCTGAAAATCCCCCCTCTCTTTGGCTTCTGGGATAATCACTGTTTCTTATTTCTCCCACTTCTGAACCTCTTCTCTGTCTCCTTTGACGGGTTTTCTTTTTCCATGAGAAAGTACCCTCCCCCTGCTTTTTTTTTTTTAAACTGAATTCTATTCTCAGCCCCCCTTTTCTTCCCACTCTATAAATCATTCCTAGGAGAGTCTCATCTTGCATGGCATTGTTTCTCATATAATGACTGACACTTCTCCATATCCAGCCCCAGCCTCTCCACTGGGCTCTGAAAATGCATTTCCAACTTGTTACTTACATCTTCTGTAGTTATCTTAAATTCAACCTGCCCATAACAGAATTTGTTTTCCACAGCAAAAACGTTCCTTCTCCTGTATTCCCTATATAAATTAACGTTATTTCTATCATAGGGTGTCCAAATGTGCAACTTGCCTGGGATTGAGGGGTTTCCCAAACACACGGGGTTTCAGTGCTGAACCTGAGAAAGTCCTGGGCAACCTGGGACCAGCTGGGCCCCCTATGTATCTATCAAATCTCCCAAACCAGCACCTCCGAGTTTCTTTCCACACTTCCCCCTCTCTCATCTCCCACCTCTAATTAGTCACCAAATTCTGGGTATCATACCTCAGAAATCTCTCTAGAAACTTTCCCTTCTTTTCTCTCCTCCATACTACTGCCTGTATTCAGGCCTTTATTATTTCTTGCCTGAGATACTGTAATAGAATCCCACCTTGTGACTTTGAGCTCAGTCCATTTTATATTCTGCCTAAGAAATCTGCATGAATACAGATATAATCATCATGACGCCATTAAACAATAAACCTGGAAGGAATGAATTCATACAGAAAATTGAATCCTGCCGTAGATTAGAGGGTTTTGGCTTTTCACCTTGACCACAAACCCAGGAACTGACTGTAACCTCAGTATAATAGATATCTGTTAGAGATCAACACAATTTTCTCCTCAGCATCTGGATCAATTTTTCCCTCTGTCTGGACAGGAGTGCTTGCTTTTAAAAAAATTGCTATGGGAACATCATCTTGCATTATAGTCTAATCAAAATAAAGCCATAAATTTTCTGCGATTATGTACAAAGAAGTAGATAATGGTGATAGGATGAGGATCAAGAAAGAGCAAAAATATAAATTTTAACAGGAAACCAAATACTAGTGTACTTCATTTTATTGTCCTTCTCTTTATTGTGCTTCACAGATACTACATCTTTTTTAAAGAAATTGAAGGTTTGTGGCAATTCTGCACCAGGAAGTCTTGCACCAGAAAGTGTATCAGCACCATTTTTCCAACAACATATGCTCACTTTGTGTCTCTGTGTCCCATTTTAGTAATTCTTATAATATTTCAGACTTTTTCATTATTATTACATCTTTTATTGTGATCTGTGGTTAGTGATCTTTGATGTTACTGTTGTAATTGTTTTATGTCGCCATGAACAGCACCTGTATATGATGGTGAACTTAACCAATAAGTGTGTGTGTTCTGACTGCTATACTGACTGGCTGTTCCCCCATCTCTATTTCTTTTCTTGGGCTACCCTATTCCCTGAGACACAATAATATTGAAATTAGGCCAGTTAACAATCCTACAAAGACCTCTAAGTGTTCCAGTGAAAGGAAGCATTGCAAGTCTCTCACTTTAAATGAAAGGCTAGCAATGATTAATCTCAGTGCGGAAGTCATATTGAAAGCTGAGATAGGCTGAAAGCTAGGCCTCTTGCACCAAACAGTTAGCCAAGTTGTGAATGCAAAGGAAGAGTTCTTGAAGAAAATGAAAAGTGCTAGTCCAGTGAACACAGAATGATAAGAAAGCAAAAACAGCCTTATCACTAATATGGGGAAAGTTTTAGTGGTCTGAATAGGTTTTACTGGTCTGAATAGAAGATCAGACCAACCACAACATTCCCCTAAGCCAGAGCCTAATCTGGAGCAAGACCTTAATTCTCTGTGAAAGTTCTATGAAGGCTGAGAGAGGTAAGAAAGCTGTAGAAGAAAAGTTAGAAGCTAGCAGACGTTGGTTCATGAGGTTTAAGGAAAGAAGTTGCCTTTATAACATAAAACTGCAAGGTGAAGCACCAAGTGCTGCTGTAGAAGCTGTAGCAAGTTATCCAGAAGATGATGGATGAAGGTGGATACACTAAACATCAGATTTTCAATGTAGACAAAACAATGTTATATTAGAAGATGCCATCTAGAACTTTCATAACTAGAGAGGAGAAGTCAATGCCTGACTTCAAAACTTCAAAGGACACGCTGACTTTCTTGTTAGGGGCTAAGGTAGCTGGTGACTTTAAGTTGAAGCCAATGCTCACTTACCATTTCAAAAATCCCAGGGCCTTTAAGAATTATGCTAAATCTACTCTGCCTGTGCTGTATAAGTGGAAAAACAAAGCCTGTATAACAGCACATCTGTTTACATCATGGTTTACTGAATATTTTAAGCCCACTGTTGAGAACTACTTCTCAAAAAAACATTCCTTTCAAAATATTCCTGCTCATGGACAATGCACCTAGTCACCCAAGAGCTCTGATGGAGATGTCTAAGGAAATGAATGTTGTTTTCACGCCTGCCAACACAATATCCATTCTGCAGCCCATGAATCGAACAGTAATTTTGACATTTAAGTCTTTTTTTTTGTTTGTTTGTTTTTCTGAGACAGGGTCTCGCTCTGTCACCCAGGCTGGAGTGCAATGGCACGATCTCGGCTCACTGCAACCTCCACCTCCTGGGTTCAACCTCCTGAGTAGCTGAGATTACAGGCACAAGCAACCATGCCCGGCTAATTTTTGTATTTTTAGTAGAGATGGGGTTTCACTAGGTTGGCCAGACTGCTCTCAAACTCCTGACTTTGTGATCCACCTGCGTCAGCTTCCCAAAGTGCTGGGATTGCAGAGGTGAGCCACCGTGCCCAGCCCTACTTTTAAGTCTTTTTATTTAAGAAATATATTTGATAAGGCTTTAGCTGTCATAAGTCAGGATGCCTCTGATGGATCTGGGCAAAATAAATTGAAAATCTTCTGGGAAGAGGCCGGGCGTGGTGGCTCACGCTTGTAATCCCAGCACTTTGGGAGGCTGAGGCGGGCGGATCACGAGGTCAGGAGATCGAGACCATGGTGAAACCCCGTCTCTACTAAAAGTACAAAAAAATTAGCCGGGCGTGGTGGCGGGCGCCTGTAGTCCCAGCTACTCGGAGAGGCTGAGGCAGGAGAATGGTGTGAACCCGGGAGGCGGAGCTTGCAGCGAGCCGAGATCGCGCCACTGCACTCCAGCCTGGGTGAGAGAGCGAGACTCCGTCTCAGAAAAAAAAAAAAAAAAAAAAGAAAATCTTCTGGGAAGAATTCACCATTCTCTCTGTCTCTCTAATATATAGTATATATAGAAAGTATATATAATATACAAAATATATATTATATATAGAAAGTATATATAATATACAAAATATATATTATATTTCTATTATAGAAAATATATTTTATATATTATAGAAAATATATATGAAATATGTTTTCTATTATATATTATAGAAAATATATAAATATTATACATAAAAATATATTTTCTATAATATATACAGAAAAATATATTTTACTCCTGACTTATGACAGCTAAAGCCTTATAAAATATATTTCTTAAATAAAAGACTTAAAAGTTATATATACATATATATATATTTGTTGTTATTGTTGTTTTTAGAGTTTTACCATGTTGCCCAGGCTGGTCTTGAACTCCTGGACTCAAGCAATCCACACACCTTGGCTTCCCAAAGTGCTGCTGTGATTACAGGCATAAGCCACCATACCCAGCCGGATTCCAGTTTTAAAAGAAGTTCTACGATAAATAGAGTGCTGTCAAACAGCATCACATGCTACAGGGAGATTTTTCATAACAGGAAAGGTCAATTGATGCAACAAACTTCATTGTTGTCTTATTTTAAAATATTCTTACAGCCAGCTGGTCGCAGTGGCTCGTGCCTGTAATCCCAGCACTTTGGGAGGCTGAGATGGGTGGATTGCTTGAACTCAGGAGCTGGAGACCAGCCTGGACAACAAGGTGAAATCCCATCTGTACGAAAAAAATATATAAAAATTAGCCAGGCATGGTGGTGCGTGCCTGTAGTCCCAGCTACTTAGGAGGCCGAGGTAGGAGGATGGCTTACGCCTAGGAGACGAAGTCTTCAATAAGCCTAGATTGTAACACTACACTCAAGCCTGGGTGACAAAATGAGACCCTATCTCAACATATATATCTATATATTTTCAACAGCTCCCACCTGATCAGTCAGCAGCTATCAACATTGAGTCAAGATCCTCAGCAAGAAGATTATGACTCGCTGACAGCTTAGATGATCATTAGCATTTTTAGCAATAAAATATTTTAAAATTAATGTATATACATTGTTTTGTAGACACAATGCTATTACACACTGAATAGACTACAGTATAGTATAAACGTAACTTTCATATGCACCAGGAAACCAAAATATTTGTGTGACTTGCTTTATTGTGATATTCTCTTTATTGGAGTGGTCTGGAACCAAACCCCTAGGTTTGATGTATGCCTATACAGAAATTTTGCAACTTGGGTATATTATGTCATCTCTTCTCACTCTACTCTAGGACCTGTCTCTTGTTTTAACTACAGTCTCACTAATAGTGATAGCACTTTTTGCACATCAATAATATTCTCCATCATCATGCCAGATGCTTCAACTTGGACTGTGTAGTGGTTTTAAAATATATCCACAAAGTCTTTGATATTCCTTTTTTTATTTTTTATTTATTTATTTATTTATTTTTTGAGACAGAGTCTCGCTGTTTCGCCCAGGCCAGACTGCAGTGGCGCTATCTAGGCTCACTGCAAGCTCCGCCTTCCGGGTTCACGCCATTCTCCTACCTCAGCCTCTCGAGTAGCTGAGACTACAGGCGCCCGCCGCCGCGCCCGGCTATTTTTTTTTTTTATATTTTTAATAGAGGCGGAGTTTCACCGTGTTAGCCAGGATGGTCTCGATCTCCTGACCTCGTGATCCGCCCGCCTCGGCCTCCCAAAGTGCTGGGATTACAGGCGTGAGCCACTGCGCCCAGCCTAAGTCTTTGATATTACATCCTTCAATATGTGAAGCTTAATTTTCCTTCTTTTGAGTGTGAGCTCGACTTAGTGACTTGCTTCTAATGAATAAAATATAGCAGGAGTGAGAGGAAATCTTCTGAGACTAGATCATAAAAGGCATTGTGACTTCTTCTTTGATCTCTCTTGTTGGATCGTTTGCTCTGTGGGAAGCCAGCTTGCATGTCGTGAGGACTCTCACACAGCCCTATTCAGAGGTCTACGTGGTCAACAACTGAAGCTTCCTGACAACACCCAGCACCACCTTGCCAGGCCTGTGAATGAATGATCAGCTTAAAAGTGAATCTGCTAGTCCCAGTCAAGCCTTCAGGTAACTGTAATCCCAGCCAACATCTAGACTGTAACCTCGTGAGAGAACCTGAACCAGAACTACCCAGGTAAGCTGCTCTCAGATTCCTGACCCATGAAACTATGTGAGAAAATAAATTTTTATTGTTTTAAATCACTAAGCTTTGGGGGTAATTTTATTATGCAGCAACAGATGACTAATTCAGAGTAGTTTTGCTTGACGTTTTCTCACCTACTTAAGCTATACTATTTTCCCCTCATTTATTTCATTTACTGCCCGGTGATA
Source organism: Symphalangus syndactylus (assembly GCF_028878055.3). NCBI lineage: Eukaryota > Metazoa > Chordata > Mammalia > Primates > Hylobatidae > Symphalangus > Symphalangus syndactylus. The sequence goes on along the minus strand of NC_072441.2, from coordinate 44,362,262 downwards.
TTCCTTCATCTCTTAATTATTGTTTTCACATGCACTCATTCTATAGGCCTTTCTATCTTCCACTTGTTTGGAGAAAATTCTCCATAGGTCTCTTGCATTTTTTTCTATCTGGTGAGCAGAAACAACTGTCTTTTTGTTCTGGATCATCGTTTCAAGGATGCAGGTTTGCTTACTGTCAGTATAATAAAATAATGTCTTCCTCTGGAGCAAGGTCAGACAGGTTTGCTTACTGCCCCATTATAAAAGATTCAGGTTTTGTAAGTTCAGCATTTCTCAGCTGTGATGCAAACCTACCGCATGTGCAGTATACACGGGGCCCCTTCGGCATCACCCCCATGGCACTTGGGTGGGAAGGGTAGCTAAAGCAAAAATGATGTTCATGTGGCCTGCTGGGTCCTGAGTAATTAAACCCTTTATCTCTGCTATAGGATCTCATGACTTTTGCAGGCTAACTTGTCAGCTTGCAAGTAAGGTAAAATCTCAGACTCTTCATGGTTCTTGACAGTTTTAACTCATTCACCTGAATTCCACCTAACGCTGCCCCTTTTCAATTAATTCTTTAATTCATTTATCAAATGAAAACTGCTAAACCTCTCACTGACTCCCATTTTAACTGTGCTTTTTTTTCTTTGATACATCTTAGGAAATGTGTTAGCAATGCAAATTTCAAGCACACTCTCCTTATTTCTACCTTGGAACTCTAGAAGGTAGCAATATGTATACATATTTTTGAGACAGGGTCTTGCTCTGTCACCCAGGCTGGAGTACAGTGGCACTATCTCGGCTCACTATAACCTTTGCCTCCTGGGCTCAAGTGAGCCTCCCACCTCAGTCTGAGTAGCTGAGACTACAGATGTGCAACACCATGCCTGGCTAAGTGACAATTTTTGTGTGTGTGTTATATCTTCCTCCTATTCTTTTCCATAGAACCACAGCATCCTTCCACCTGTCTCTGAATAGCTGAGACTATAGGTGTGTGCCATCATGCCTGGCTAAGTGACAATTTTTTGTGTTATATCTTCCTCTTATTCTTTCCCATAGAACCATGACACCTACCACTTTCAAGACAAATGTGTACAACTTATGTCTCCTGGAAGTATTTACCCATTGTTCTTAAACCTGATTCTGGTCATAGTCTGATTGGAATAACTCTGTTCCATCTTTGCTTTCTTTTATCTCCCTCAAGTACTTAGCTTTTACATCTTATACAACAACAGTTAATTGTAGACATACATTTATGCCTTCTAAAAATCGTATGTTAACACATGTAGATGTTTTTTTTTTTTCCTCCTCTATAGGATAGCAAACTCCTTGAAAGCAAGAGATGTGGCTTTTGTTTCCTTAGCAAGACAAGCAGATCTGGACAAAGTATGCTTTATTTACATGGTAGTAATTTACCAGTGCTGGCAGACCCAAATGTTCTGGCTTCCTGGGATAATCCAAATCTCATTGGTGACATTGCCTTGGTTTTTGAACGTAGGCTTAGAAACAGTTGCTGAAGTAGCTCCAATCCTAGGAATCAGATGGCAGTCCTTGAAACTGCCTCTGGCTGCCACTGCAGAGCAATTCCTCTTTTCTGGCCCAAGATTTCTTAGCAGTCTTAGCCTTTATCCAAGACTTTTTACTCTTTCCTTCAGGCTGCTGTAGTTTAAGTCATCCTCTAGAAAACAAAACAAAACAAAACACAAAACCCACCAAAGCTCTTCAATCTTTTGTCCATTGAATAAATCTTCAATTCTCTTTCTTATGCCCTTTAATGTTCTCTCTCTCAGTTAAGATTGGGCTTCTTGGTTTCATATTCTATTCTCTGTGGGAAAGCATTAAAAATAAGAACTAAACAAAAAGTCTTACAGTAAAGGGAATTTTTTGGGGGTCTCTGCTTTTCTTTTTGATGTTTAATCTATTCTGCAAACACAGAATTTTAGCTAATCTGTCCCTCACTGTATCTGCACTCCTGGAAGTTTAGTCCTTGTGGGCAGTTTCTTTTTTTTTTTTTTTGACAACTTTTATATATAGCCTTTTAGAGATCATCTCCTTTCTCCAGGCCCATTCTGCTGCAGGCTTGTGAACTTGAAGCTGCGTGAGTGTGTCTGTATGTGTGCACGTGCACACATAAGAAGGAGAAAAAGAACTTTCTCACCAAGCAGACTTTTTCAAGTGTCCTCAGCTAGTTTAGAATCTGTGAGTCAGGCACAGAGGCAGGGGGTGAATTTGTCCCTTGATGATTCCCATGGCTAACAGCTTCTTCAAATTCTGTAAGGTTGTGATATAGCAGTTTTTTCTCACCGGTTTCTTGGCTTGCTGTCCTAATTTGGATGGTCTGAAGTTGTGATATTTAAAGTAGCCAAAGGAGTAAAATTAAGGCTCATTTTTATGTTGTGGCCATGCAACATGGGGATTCATAACCAAAAACATTTAATTAATAACATGAGATAATATATGGGAAATACAATGTACACTTCTTTTCGATACTATTATTCTTTCAAATTGCTGTAAAAGCCCCAATGAAAAGAAAGTCTTATGTTAGAAAAATCTTTATCTTTTTGGTCTTGTGAAAATATTCTTTTTTTACTATTTGTTTTTGTTCCAGAACTAAAGTTTTTTTCCTAAACCATATATATATAGAGTTTATGTATGTATGTATGTATGTATGTATGTATGTTTTGAGACAGGGTCTTGCTCTGTTGCCCAGGCTGGAGTGCAGTGGTGTGATCACAACTCACTGCAGCCTCAATCACCTGGGCTCAAGAGGTGCGCCCACCTCAGCCTCCTGAGTGGCTGGGACTACAGGCATGCACCACCATGTCTGGCTTATTTATTTTATTTTATTTTTTGTAAAGGTAGGAGTCTCACTATGTTGGCCAGGCTGGTCTTGAACTCCTGGGCTCAAGTGATCCTCCTGCCACGACCTCCCAAAATGTTGGGATTACAGGTGTGAACCACTAAGTCTGGCCCAAACTTTAAATATATATACGTATATATATATATATATATATATATACGTATATATATATATGTGTATATATATACATATATACGTATGTATATATATGTATATATACGTATATATATATACATATATATGTGTGTGTATATATATATATACACATATACTTTTTTTTTACAAGTGACTTTCAGAGAAAAAAAGAGCTGAGTACAATAGACTGTTTCACCTGGTGTTTCAATATTTAAAGTTTCCCGCCTTGCCCCTAGGCCAGATTATTACCTACATATTTTACAAATTTTTTGGAATTACTACATAACTGTCAGAGATATATGGCTTGAATTACTATAACACACATCAGAGTGTCTGCTGAAGACATGCATACATTTAAAACAGTTATAAAAATAACAAACACCAATATTAGCTTAACTTTTTCTTATTCTTGTCCCAAATCGTATTCTCATCTTTCCCTTACTTGAGGTGAACTTAATTTTACCATGTCACAAATTGGGTTCCTCATGAAACAGTCTCTGAGACTCTGAGATTTGTGTGTGGAAGTTTTTTTGGTGGGTGTTTTGGGAGACATACCTGTGAATGGTGAGGGAAGAATAATAGGGTTAAAGGAAAAGTTGAACTATGATTCAGTCACAGTAGACATTTCAACTGACCTTATAGAGACTTCTGAAACTGGGATGCCTGTGAAAAATTGTCTGTCTTAAAGCAAGGAGGCCAAGGCTATACCCCCACATTGGTTAGTCGCTGGATGCAGACCTTCCCCATGGAGGAGAGAGAGCCCTAGGCAGGACAGCTTTCTTTGGCAGGTTTCTACTTGTGGCAAACATGCTGCTCTAAACATCCATGTACAGGTTTTTGTGTGAACATAAGTTTCCATTTCTCTAGGATGAATACCCTAAAAATAGCTGAGTACAACAGATGGATGTGGGATTGTTGGATCATATGGTAAGTGTAGGTTTAATTTTTTTTATTATTATCATACTTTAAGTTTTAGGGTACATGTGCACAACGTGCAGGTTTGTTACATATGTATACATGTGTCATGTTGGTGTGCTGCACCCATTAACTCGTCATTTAGCATTAGGTATATCTCCTAATGCTATCCCTCCACCCTCCCCCCTCCCCACAACAGTCCCCGGAGTGTGATGTTCCCCTTCCTGTGTCCATGTGTTCTCATTGTTCAATTCCCACCTATGAGTGAGAACATGCGGTGTTTGGTTTTTTGTCCTTGCGATAGTTTGCTGAGAATGATGGTTTCCAGATTCATCTGTGTCCCTACAAAGGACATGAACTCATCCTTTTTTATGGCTGCATAGTATTCCATGGTGTGTATGTGCCACATTTTCTTAATCCAGTCTATCATTGTTGGACATTTGGGTTGGTTCCAAGTCTTTGCTATTGTGAATAGTGCCACAATAAACATACGTGTGCATGTGTCTTTATAGCAGCATGATTTATAATCCTTTGGGTATATACCCAGTAATGGAATGGCTGGGTCAAATGGTATTTCTAGTTCTAGATCCCTGAAGAATCGCCACACTGATTTCCACAATGGTTGAACTAGTTTACAGTCCCACCAACAGTGTAAAAGTGTTCCTATTTCTCCACATCCTCTCCAGCACCTGTTGTTTCCTGATTTTTTAATGATCTCCATTCTAACAGGTGTGAGATGGTATCTCATTGTGGTTTTGATTTGCATTTCTCTGATGGCCAGTGATGAGGAGCATTTTTTCATGTGTCTTTTGGCTGCATAAATGTCTTCTTTTGAGAAGTGTCTGTTCATATCCTTTTCCCACTTTTTGATGGAGTTGTTTGTTTTTTTCTTGTAAATTTGTTTGAGTTCATTGTAGATTCTGGATATTAGCCCTTTGTCAGATGAGTAGGTTGCAAAAATCTTCTCCCATTCTGTAGGTTGCCTGTTCACTCTGATGGTAGTTTCTTTTGCTGTGCAGAAACTCTTTACTTTAATTAGATCCCATTTGTCAATTTTGGCTTTTGTTGCTATTGATTTTGGTGTTTTAGACATGAAGTCCTTGCCCATGCCTATGTCCTGAATGGTATTGCCTAGGTTTTCTTCTAGGGTTTTTATGGTTTTAGGTCTAACATGTAAGTCTTTAATCCATCTTGAATTAATTTTTGTATAAGGTGAAAGGAAGGGATCCAGTTTCAGCTTTCTACATATGGCTAGCCAGTTTTCCCAGCACCATTTATTAAACAGGGAATCCTTTCCCTATTGCTTGTTTTTGTCATGTTTGTCAAAGATCAGATGGTTGTAGATATGTGGCATTATTTCTGAGGGCTCCATTCTGTTCCATTGGTCTATATCTCTGTTGTGGTACCAGTACCATGCTGTTTTGGTTACTGTAGCCTTGTAGTATAGTTTGAAGTCAGGTAGTGTGATGCCTCCAGCTTTGTTCTTTTGGCTTAGGATTGACTTGGCGATGCAGGCTCTTTTTTGGTTCCATATGAACTTTAAAGTAGTTTTTTCCAATTCTGTGAAGAAAGTCATTGGTAGCTTGATGGGGATGGCATTGAGTCTATAAATTACCTTGGGCGGTATGGCCATTTTCACGATATTGATTCTTCCAACCCATGAGCATGGAATGTTCTTCCATTTGTTTGTATCCTCTTTTATTTCATTGAGCAGTGGTTTGTAGTTCTCCTTGAAGAGGTCCTTCACATCCCTTGTAAGTTGAATTCCTAGGTATTTTATTCTCTTTGAAGCAATTGTGAATGGGAGTTCACTCATGATTTCGCTCTCTGTTTGTCTGTTATTGGTGTATAAGAATGCTTGTGATTTTTGTACACTTATTTTGTATCCTGAGACTTTGCTGAAGTTTCTTATCAGCTTGAGGAGATTTTGGGCTGAGATGATGGGGTTTTCTAGATATACAATCATGTCATCTGCAAACAGGGACAATTTGACTTCCTCTTTTCCTAATTGAATACCCTTTATTTCCTTCTCCTACCTGATTGCCCTGGCCAGAACTTCCAACAGTATGTTGAATAGGAGTGGTGAGAGAGGGCATCCCTGTCTTGTGCCAGTTTTCAAAGGGAATGCTTCCAGTTTTTGCCCATTCAGTATGATATTGGCTGTGGGTTTGTCACAGATAGCTCTTATTATTTTGAGATACGTCCCATCAATACCTAATTTATTGAGAGTTTTTAGCATGAACGTTGTTGAATTTTGTCAAAGGCCTTTTCTGCATCTATTGAGATAATCATGTGGTTTTTGTCTTTGGTTCTGTTTATATGCTGGATTACATTTATAGATTTGCGTATGTTGAACCAGCCTTGCATCCCAGGGATGAAGCCCACTTGATCTTGGTGGATAAGCTTTTGATGTGCTGCTGGATTCGGTTTGCCAGTATTTTATTGAGGATTTTTGTATCAATGTTTGTCAGGGATATTGCCCTAAAATTCTCTTTTTTTGTTGTGTCTCTGCCAGACTTTGGTGTCAGGATGATGCTGGCCTCATAAAATGAGTTAGAGAGGATTCCCTCTTTTTCTATTGATTGGAATAGTTTCAGAAGGAATGGTACCAGCTCCTCTTTGTACCTCTGGTAGAATTCGGCTGTGAATCCATCTGGTCCTGGACTCTTTTTGGTTGGTAAGTATTGATTATTGCCTCAATTTCAGAGCCTGTTATCGGTCTATTCAGAGATTCAACTTCTTCCTGGTTTAGTCTTGGGAGGGTGTATGTGTCCAGGAATTTATCCATTTCTTCTAGATTTTCTAGTTTATTTGCATAGAGGTGTTTATAGTATTCTCTGATGGTAGTTTGTATTTCTGTGGGATCAGTGGTGATATGCCCTTTTTCATTTTTTATTGCATCTATTTGATTCTTCTCTCTTTTCTTCTTTATTAGTCTTGCTAGCGGTCTATCAATTTTGTTGATCTTTTCAAAAAACCATCTCCTGGATTCATTAATTTTTTGAAGGGTTTTTCGTGTCTCTATATCCTTCAGTTCTGCTCTGATCTTAGTTATTTCTTGCCTTCTGCTAGCTTTTGAATGTGTTTGCTCTTGCTTTTCTAGTTCTTTTAATTGTGATTGTAGGGTGTCAATTTTAGCTCTTTCCTGCTTTCTCTTGTGGGCATTTAGTGCTATAAATTTCCCTCTACACACTGCTTTGAATGTGTCCCAGAGATTCTGGTATGTTGTTTCTTTGTTCTCGTTGGTTTCAAAGAATATCTTTATTTCTGCCTTCATTTCGTTATGTACCCAATAGTCATTCAGGAGCAGGTTGTTCAGTTTCCATGTAGTTGAGCGGTTTTGAGTGAGTTTCTTAATCCTGAGTTCTAGTTTGATTGCACTGTGGTCTGAGAGGCAGTTTGTTATAATTTCTATTCTTTTACATTTGCTGAGGAGTGCGTTACTTCCAACTACGTGGTAAATTTTGGAGTAGGTGTGGTGTGGTGCTGAAAAGAATGTATATTCTGTTGATTTGGGGTGGAGAGTTCTGTAGACGTCTATTAGGTCTGCTTGGTGCAGAGCTGAGTTCAGTTCCTGGGTATCCTTGTTAACTTTCTGTCTCATTGATCTGTCTAATGTTGACAGTGGGTTGTTAACATCTCCCATTATTATTGTATGGTAGTCTAAGTCTCTTTGTAGGTCACTCAGGACTTGCTTTATGAATCTGGGTGCTCCTGTATTGGGTGCATATTTATTTAGGATAGTTAGCTTTTCTTGTTGAATTGATCCATTTACCATTATGTAATGGCCTTCTTTGTTTCTTTTGATCTTTGTTGCTTTAAAGTCTGTTTTGTCAGAGACTAGGATTGCAACCCCTGCGTTTTTTTGTTTTCCATTTGCTTGGTAGATCTTCTTCCATCCCTTTATTTTGAGCCTATGTGTGTCTCTGCACATGAGATGGGTTTCCTGAATACAGCATACTGATGGGTCTTGACTCTTTATCCAATTTGCCAGTCTGTGTCTTTTAATTGGAGCTTTTAGCCCATTTACATTTAAAGTTAATATTGTTATGTGTGAATTTGATCCTGTCATTATGATGTTAGCTGGCTATTTTGCTCGTTAGTTGATGCAGTTTCTTCCTAGCCTCGATGGTCTTTACAATTTGGCATGTTTTTGCAGTGGCTGGTACTGGTTGTTCCTTTCCATGTTTAGCGCTTCCTTCAGGCGCTCTTTTAGGGCAGGCCTGGTGGTGACAAAATCTCTCAGCATTTGCTTGTCTGTAAAGTATTTTATTTCTCCTTCACTTATGAAGCTTCGTTTGGCTGGATATGAAATTCTGGGTTGAAAATTCTTTTCTTTAAGAATGTTGAATATTGGCCCCCACTCTCTTCTGGCTTGTAGAGTTTCTGCCAAGAGATCAGCTGTTAATCTGATGGGCTTCCCTTTGTGAGTAACCCGACCTTTCTCTCTGGCTGCCCTTAACATTTTTTCCTTCATTTCAACTTTGGTGAGTCTGACAATTATGCATCTTGGAGTTGCTCTTCTCGAGGAGTATCTTTGTGGCGTTCTCTGTATTTCCTGAATTTGAATGTTGGCCTGCCTTGTTAGATTGGGGAAGTTCTCCTGGATAATATCCTGCAGAGTATTTTCCAACCTGGTTCCATTCTCCCCGTCACTTTCACGTACACCAATCAGACATAGATTTGGTCTTTTCACATAGTCCCATATTTCTTGGAGGCTTTGTTCATTTCTTTTTGTTCTTTTTTCTCTGAACTTCTCTCTGGCTTCATTTCATTCATTTCATCTTTCATCACTGATACCCTTTCTTCCAGTTGATGGCATTGGTTACTGAGGCTTCTGCATTCTTCATGTAGCTCTCGTGCCTTGGTTTTCAGCTCCATCAGGTCCTTTAAGGACTTCTCTGCATTGGTTATTCTAGTTATCCATTCATCTAATTTTTTTTCAAAGCTTTTAACTTCTTTGCCATTGGTTTGAATTTCCTCCTGTAGCTTGGAGTAGTTTGATCGTCTGAAGACTTCTCTCAGCTTGTCAAAGTCATTCTCTATCCAGCTTTGTTCCATTGCTGGTGAGGAGCTGCGTTCCTTTGGAGGAGGATAGGTGCTCTGATTTTTAGAGTTTCCAGTTTTTCTGCTCTGTTTTTTTCCCATCTTTGTGGTTTTATCTACCTTTGGTCTGTGATGATGTTGACGTACAGATGGGCTTTTGGTGTGGCTGTCCTGTTTGTTAGTTTTCCTTCTAACAGACAGGACCCTCAGCTGCAGGTCTGTTGGAGTTTGCTAGAGGTCCACTCCAGACCCTTTTTGCCTGGGTATCAGTAGCGGTGGCTGCAGAACAGTGGATATTGGTGAACCGCAAATGCTGCTGCCTGATCGTTCCTCTGGAAGTTTTTTCTCAGATGAGTACCCAGCCGTGTGAGGTGTCAGTCTGCCCCTACTGGGGGATGTCTCCCAGTTAGGCTACTCGGGGGTCAGGGACCCACTTGAGGAGGCAGTCTGCCCGTTCTCAGATCTCAAGCTGCGTGCTGGGAGAACCACTACTCTCTTCAAAGCTGTCAGAGGGGGACATTTAAGTCTGCAGAGGTTACTGCTGTCTTTTTGTTTGTCTGTGCCCTGCCCCGAGAGGTGGAGCCTACAGAGGCAGGCAGGCTTCCTTGAGCTGTGGTGGGCTCCACCCTGTTCGAGCTTCCTGGCCATTTTGTTTACCTAATCAAACAACTAACTCGGCAATGGTGGACACCCCTCCCCCAGCCTCACTGCTGCCTTGCAGTTTTATCTCGGACTGCTGTGCTAGCAATGAGCAAGACTCCGTGGGCGTAGGACCCTCTGAGCCAGGTGTGGGATATAATCTTGTGGTGTGCCATTTTTTAAGCCCCTTGGAAAAGTGCAGTATTAGGGTGGGAGTGACCCAGTTTTCCAGGTGCCATCTGTCACCCCTTTCTTTGACTAGGAAAGGGAATTCCCTGATCCCTTGCACTGCCCGGGTGAGGCGATGCCTCGCCCTGCTTCGGCTCACACATGGTGCGCTGCACCCACTGTCCTGCACCTACTGTCTGGCACTCCCCAGTGAGATGAACCCAGGACCTCAGTTGGAAATGCAGAAATCAAGAAATCACCTGTCTTCTGCGTCACTCATGCTGAGCTGTAGACCAGAGCTGTTCCTATTTGGCCATCTTGGCTCCTCCCCCGGTTTAATTTTATAAGAAACTGCCAGGCTGTTTTCCAAAGTGGCTGTACCATATTGCATTCCTATCAGGAATGTATGAGAGTGCCAGTTGCTCTGTGTCCTTGCTAGCACTTGGTATTTTTTTTTTTTTTTTGCCATTCTAATAAGTGCATAATGGTATATCATTGTGGTTTTTAATTGTGTTTCCATAATGCCTAATGATGTCATATTTCTTTTCATGTGTTTATTAGACATTCATTTTTTCTTCATATCTTTTTCCCATTTTAAAAATGAAGTTGGTTGTTTTCTGATTGCTGAGTTTTGTGAGTTTTTAAAGTATATTCTGGAAACAAATCCTTTATCAGGTATGTGATTTACAAATATTTTTTCTCCAATCAATGATTTGTCTTCTCATTCTCTTTATGATTTTCTTCATAGAACAATATATTTTAATTTTGATGAAGTCCAATTTATAAATTCTTCTTTTATAATGCATTGATCACTTGGTGTCTTTTTTTTTTTTTTTTTTTTTTTTTGAGACGGAGTCTCGCTCTGTTGCCCAGGCTGGAGTGCAGTGGCTCGATCTCAGCTCACTGCAAGCTCCGCCTCCCAGGTTCACGCCATTCTCCTGCCTCAGCCTCTCCGACTAGCTGGGACTACAGGCGCCCGCCACCACACCCGGCTAATTTTTTTTTGTATTTTTAGTAGAGACGGGGTTTCACCGTGGTCTCGATCTCCTGACCTCGTGCTCCGCCCGCCTCGGCCTCCCAAAGTGCTGGGATTACAAGCGTGAGCCACCGCGCCCGGCCAATCACTTGGTGTCTTATCAAGAGACTCTTTGATTAACCCAAGGTCATGAAGATGTTTATCTACATTTCTTTTCTGAGTTTCATATTTTTCTATTTTACACTTAAGTCTCTGACACATTTTGAGCTAACATTTGTGTGTGGTATTAGGTTAAGGCTGAAGTTCAGTTTTTTGCATATGATATCGAGTTTTTCTAAGTATCATTTGTCAAAAAGATCACCCTTTCTCCATTGAATTTCCTTTGCACCTTTATTAAAAATCAACCAACCATAATTATGTGGATGTATTTGTGAACTTTTTGTAATGTTGCATTGATCTATGTGTCTGTCTTTTCATCTTTTACCAGTCTTGATTGATATAGTTTTATCATACATTTTACTGTTGGGTAATGTGAGTTATCCAACTTGGTTCATTCTTTTTCAAAATCATTTTAACTGTTGTAGTTCCTTTACTTTTCCATACAAATTTTAGAACAGGCTTATCTATATCTGCAAAATATCTCTCTGGGATTTTAATTGCTATTGTGTTAAATCTAGATTACTTTGGGGAAAATTGACATCTTATTTATATTGAATATTCTAATCTATGAAAATGGAGTGCCTCTATTTATTTAGGCCTTCTTTCTGAGTATTTCATAGTTTTCAGCATATAGATCTGTGTGTGTTTTATTTTTTAGGGGGCTATTGTAAATAGTACTTTTTAAAAATTTTGATTTTCAGTTGTTCATTGCTAGTATATAGAAAAGTGATTGATTTTCGTATGTTGACCTTGTATTCTATGACCTTGTGAAATGTACTTGTTGCTTTAAGAGCATTTGGTAGATTCCTCAGTAGCAGTCCCCAGCTGTTTTGGCACCAGGGAGTGGTTTCATGGAAGACAATTTTTTCATAGATGGGGGTCGGGGGATGTTCTATCTCATCTGTTGTATCTCAGATCATTAGGCATTAGTTAGATTTTCATAAGGAGCTTGCAACCTAGATCCCTGGTGTGCACAGTTCATGATAGGGTTCCTGCTCCTATGAGAATCTAATGCCACCACTGATCTGACAGGAGGCGGAGCTCAGGCAGTAACTCTCCCTTGCAGATGCTCACCTCCTGTGATACAGCCCGGTTCTTAACAGGCCATGGATGGTACCAGTTAGTGGCCCTGGGGATTGGGGTCCCTTGTTCCTAGTGATTTTCCATGTAGATACACATGTTATCTTGAATAGGGATAGTTTTATTTCTTGTTTCCTAATTTAAAAGTCTTTGATTTCTTTATCTTATCTTTCTGTGCCTGTTAAGACTTCCAGAACAATATTGAATAGAAGTGGTGAGACTGGATATTCTTGCTTATTTCTCAGTCATAGGAGGAAAGCTTTTGGTCATTCACCATTAGGTATGGTGTTAGCTATAGGTTTTTTGCAGATGCTCCCTATCAGATTGAAGAAGATCCATTCTCTTCTTAGTTTGCTAAGGGTTGTTTTTATTTAATAATTAAAATATCATGAATGAATGTTGAATTGTCTCACATGCTTTTTCTGTATCTGCTGATATGATCATGTGGCTTTTCTTTGTTTAGTCTGTGCTATGGTGATTTACACTGAATATTTCTCAAATATAAATTAGCGTTTCATTTCTGGGATAAACCCCACTAAGTTGTGATATGTTTTTTAAAATATATTGATAAATTTTGATTTGTTAAAATTTTGTCGAATAATTTTTACATCTATATTAATGAGGGATATTGATCTGTAGCTTTCTTTTCTTGTATTGTCTTTGGTTTAGGGGTCAGGGTAGTTATGTGTTCATAAAATGAGCTGGAAAACGTTCTTTTTTCTGAAAACATTGTGTGGAACTAGTATTAATTTTTTTCTTAAATATTTGGTAGACTTCACTTGTGAAATCCTCTGGTTCTAGAGTTTGTTTTATTAGAAATATTTTATCTATGGATTTAATTTATTTAATAAATATAGGACCCCTCAGTTATCTATTTATATTTTGAGTGAGTTTTGATAGTTAATGTCTTTGAAAGAATTGGTCCATTTCATCTAGGCTGTCAAATTTATTATATGAGTAGAGTTTTTTTTTATAGCATTCCTTCATTATTCTTTAATGTCTGTGGGTTTTGAAGCATTATACCCTGCTTCATTCCTGATGTTTGTAATTTGTGCCTTCTGTCTTTCTTAATCAACCTGGCCAGAATTTTATGTATGTTTTAATATTTCTGAAGAAACAGCTTTTGGTTTCATTGATTTTCTCTTTTGTTATTCTCTTCTCAATGTAATTGATCTTTCTCTCTGTTATTTCTTTCCTTTTTTTGAGTTCATTTCTAGTTTCGTATGATGGAAGCTTAAAGCATTAATTTGAGACCTTTCTTATTTTCTGATCTACACATTTAATACCATGAATTTCCCTTTAAGCACTGTTTTAACTATATCCCACACATTTTGATATGTTATATTTTTATTTTTCATTCAGTTCAAAGTATTTTTGAATTTCCTTTGAGTCTTTTTCTTGGATTATTTAATTGTGCATTATTTCATTTCCAAGTATCTGGAGGAAATGATTTATTTCTCTAATTGTCTTCTAGTTTAATTCTCTTATGGCCACAGCAGATAGTTTGGATAAGTTTAATTCTTTAAAATTTAAGAATGTGGTCCAACTTACTGAATATTCCAAAGGCATTTGAAATGAATGTGTATTCTATTTTGTTGGATGGAGTAGTCTATAGGTGTCAATTAGGTCAAGTTAGTTGATAATATTCAAACTTCCTATATTTCTGCTGCATTTCTGTCTGCTTATTCTATTAATTACTGATAGAGATATGTTGAAGTCACCAACTATAATTGTGGGTTTTTCTGTATGTCTTTTTCATTTTATTAAGCTTTTGCTTCATGTGCTTTATAGCTGTATTGTTAGGTGCATGGATATTTAAAATTGTTACACCTTCTTGGTGAATTGCATGTTTTATAATTATGTAAATTCCCTCTTCGTCACTGGTAATTTTCCTTATTCTGAATTTGTCCAACATTAATACATCTACTCCAGCATTTCTTTTATTAGCATTTTCCTAGTATATGCTATTTCATTGTGCTGTTTTTAGCCTTTTTTTTTTATCATTATGTGAAATGGATTTCTTTTAGACAGCTCATGGTTGAATTTTTCTTTTTCAAATCTTATCTGATAATATCTCTCTTATTTAATTGGTATGTTTAGACCACAGACATTTAATGTACTTATTTGTATGGTTGGATTTAAGGCTACTATTTTATTAGTTTTCTGTCCATTCATTTTGTTTTATATACCTTTGTTTTTAATTTCTTGCCTTCTTTTGATTTGTTTGAACATTTAGAATTCCATTCTTATTTGTCTGCAGTGTTTGTTTTAGTATATCTCTTAGTGTAGTTTTTCTTCTAGCGGTTATCCTAGGGCTTACAATATGCATATCAAACTTTACACAAGCTACTTTACCACTTTAGGTAAAATGAAGAGACCTTAGGACAGTTTACGTTTCCCCATTTTTGATGTAGTTATTATATGTATCACATCAACCTATTTTAAAATAGCATTATAATTTTTGCTTTCAGCAATCATACATATTATAACAAACAAGAGGCAAATAACACTCTAATTTATTTACCTGGATATTTACAATTTCTATTGCTCTTTCCTTGTTAGTGACCTTCCAAGTTTCCTTCTATTATTGCTTTCCTTCCACTTGTAAACCTTTATTTAGCATTTCTTTGAAAGCACATCTGCTGGTGACATATTTCCCTTATCTGAGAATGTCCTTATTTTGCCTTCATTCTGATGGATATTTTTGATACAGGATTAGGCTGACAGTTCTTTCTTTCAGTACTTGAAAATAATGTTATGCTGCTGTCTTCTGGACTCCATAGTTTCCAATAAGAAAGCTGCAGTAATTGAAATTCTTCCTCCTCCATATGTAATGTAATTTTTCCCTGTTAATTTCAAGATTTTAAAACTTTTATCTTTGATTTCTAGGAGTTTCACTATGATATATCTAGGTGTGATTTTCTTTACATTTATCTGGTTTGTGGTTGCTGAGATTCTTCGGATCTGTAAATTTGTGTCTTTCAAAAAATTTGGGGAATTTTCAGCCATTATTTATTCAAATACTTTTCTGCACTATTCTTTTTTTTCCCTCTCCTTCAATAACTCCAGTGTGATAAATGTTATACCTTTGATATTATCTCACTGGTCTCTGAGGCTCTGTTTATTTTTTGACCATTTTTTCCCTTTCATTGTTCAGATTGAATAGTTTCTACTAATCTGTCTTCATGTTCATTGACTTTCTTCTTTCATTGGCCATTAAGTCAAGTCCCTCTGGTGAATTTAAAATTTTTTTTTATTGTATATTTCTGTTGTAGATTTTTAAGTTTTTATTCTGTAGCTTCTATTTCTTTGCTGAGACTATAATTCCATTTGTTTCTAGATTATCTGCCCTTACTTTTTGTGGCATGGTTATACTAGCTGTCATAACTTTTTTTTTGTTTGATAATTCCACATTTGGATCATCTTAATGTTGATGTCTGTTGATTGCCCTTTCCTTTCAGTTGTTTAGATTTCTTAGTGATTTTTTATGTCAAGTAATTTTGAATTGTGTGTTAGATATTTTGAATACTGTGTTATGAGTTTTGGGCTCTATTAAATCCTTTTGGAGATGGGCTTTGTTTTTTTAAAAGCAAGAAATCAACCTTGGATTTACATTGTAAGTTCTGACCTGGTCTAGTTGGGCTTGGTTCCAATGTCAGTTTAGTTTTCACAGACTTTGCTGTGTTATTCTGGTTTTCATAGCTTATGTGCTTTCATAAGCTTATGTGCTTATGTGCTTCCATGCATGGTGAATACTATAGTTCAGGTCTCAGAGCTTTTGCTGTCTGAGTCTGATAGACTTTACACATATTCAGGTTGAGGATAGCTCAAGGCTTCATACAGAGATTTAAAGAATCTCTTTCAGCTTCCTCCTTACCAGATCTTTCCTCACTCATCGGTTGCCAGTTAATTTATTCAGCATTTCTATATGGCTATAGTGTGAATGTGTGTGTGGGGGGTCCATGTTAACTCAGACTGCCATGTTACTAAAACCAGAAGTTTGCATATTTATTAAATAATTAATTATATTTATATATATATTTTACAACAAAATGATGTAACTTTCATTGTGATATTTACACACTTTTAGAAAAAGTTCATGTAGCAGATAATGTCAATGCCCTACTATTATTTTCTTAAATCCCTTAATCATTTTTGTTTATTTTGACTCCCAGAAGTTTTCATGCATCTGCATTGCTTTGTGAGAAAGCTGAGTGTAGGCTATGGCTGTGAGTTTGTTTCTGGATGCCTGAAGTGGGAATTTATATGCTCTGGAGATAGCCCTGATACCAATACCTGATAGGGACAGGAGTGTGATATTCAAGCTTCCTTACCCCTCATCTTTGCAACCCTTAGACATAACCCAAACTGTTGAATTTCACTGTAGAATTGAGCTAAATTTAGCTCCCATGAGAACTTGCTAGATATTGGCATCCTTGCTTCTTTTTTTTTCTTTGCTGCCCACTTCTCCATTCCTTTACTGGTTTTTCCTTGGAAAACTTCTTAATAAATAACTTTCACATCAATTCTTGTCCCAGGATCTGCTTCTGGAAACCCCACAGTGATGGGTAGAATTCTAAGATGGCCTTCAACATTCCCTCGCGTATGCGCCTATAGAATTCCCTCCTCTCGAGCATTGGTGAGGACCTGTAAATATAATGAGCCAGTGACTCCCTTCATTAGGTTATATTAGACAGCAAAGGTGATGGGATAATCACTCCCTTGATTATATAGGACTCAGTTTTAGCAGATTATTCTACTGGCCTTAAAGAAGTAAACTGTCATGTGTGAGGGGGCCACAGGGCAAGGAACTGCAGGGCCTCTAGGAGCTAAGATAGGCTTTCGGTTGATAGCCAGAAAGAAAGTGGGGACCTCAGCCCTATGACAGCAAGGAACTAAATTCTGCCAATAACCATGTGAACTCCAGAAAGGCACACAGCCTGGCTGACACCTAGATTGTAACAGCCTTGTGAGATTTGAGCAGAGGACCTAGTTAAGCCATGCCTGGACTCCTGCCCATAGAAACTGGAGATTAATAAATGTAGATGGTTTTAAGAAGCTAATTGTGTGGTATTTTGTTATGCAGCAATACAAATTAATATAACAATCTAAGGCAGTTAGTTATTCCAGTATTCTCTATTTTCTCACTAATTTTATCAATGTTATAATATTGAGTGTATTTATGATGATGATTCTGAAACAGCTCCTGAATTATCCAATGCCATTATGGGTTTATTTATTCAGTCATAATTTGTTGGATGGTTGGCATATATAAGGCACATTTTTAGGTTCTGAGGGGATATCAAGATGAATATTATCTTTCCTGCCTTAAAGGAACTGATATTGTAGAGAGTAGGGGAAAATACACTGTACATGGATAACAACTATATTACAAATTATATCATAAATGTGCTATAAGGAAGGCATAAAGAAGATGCTATGAGACCATACAGAGCTCTGTTAGAATTAAATTTAATGCATGGAATGTGTTCACCTGAGTGTTGAATTCACAGCTGAAGTTCAAAAAACAATAGCGGTATGGTATAGTGGATATAGTAGTGATTCGGCAGTTAGATAGACCTAGGTTTAAATCCATCCTCTTTATATCATTTCCACTCAATTTCCACATTGGTAAAGTTTTTTCCAAACGTTGTACAAAGCAAATTATATGATTTTCACTAAATTCTCGCATTGGTAAAGTCTTTTTACAAACTTTGTAGCTTTATGATCAGGAGCAAACTATATATAACATGCCCCACAAATGATTATGGTATAACAGAGGAATGCTTTCCTCTGTTAGTTTCTCACTAGTGACAGAGTGCTGTTCTTATTCATAATAGAAGCTCTCAATATAAAGATACCAACCCAGGCATGGTGGCATGTGCTTGTAGTCCCAGGTACTCAGGAGATTGAGGCAGGAGAATCATTTGAGCCCAGGAGTTCGAGGCCAGCCTGGGCAACATAGTGAGACCCTGTCTCTAAAAGTTAAAATAAAATACACAAAGCAGCATACATTTTTCAGTTGTCTTTATTGGAAATATGTGTTCACGGGGAACCTCTAAATGTCTTTTCCTGGGAACAATGCTCCCTGGAGAGCAGCCAAGGGGAGTTAGAGTGGTCTGAAAGCATGGGAATGCTAAGTGGGTGAAAGAGTCCTGCAGATTCTATAGATGGGAATGTTGTCTGAATATTTAAAAATTATTTTCGGGCTCTTTAAAAATTTAATGTAAACATATAATCTACTTCAGATATCCCTTTGGATTGGAAGTAGAAGTTTGTTTTGAGCCTTTCATTTTGGTGCTCAGTAAACGCTAATTTCCTCATTGGACACTGGAGTGTCAGATGGTTCATTTCAAAATCTTTATGAGAAGACCACATTTTCCCTTGACAACAAGAGCATAGGAATGGATAATATGTTAAATAGCTCCTAGAGTATATGAATGGTGTGTTTTTGTTACCCCAGAGCACGTGCTTTATCTCTTGCACACTGTAAGACAGATATAGGTGTAATTATCATATTAACTAGCCAGTTAGCTATTCTGTAAGACTATGATTATGCAGAGTGTAGAGATAACTTTATTTATGAACTTATTCTCAAGAAAAAAACAAAAGCAAAAAGCTAAGCCAGCACATCATCTAATTCTCAATGTAAAATAATGCAGAAGTGTGGAAGATGAACATCTGATTTGTCACATCTGATACACTAATGTTTTATCCAAAAGGAAGAACACATTGTAACTTGCTCAGTCATCTGCATAAACACCACCTGGTCCTTTACAGGCACCTACTCAAGTAACAAGAGTCAACGAATGGCGACTCTGCTCATAGCCTTTTCACTGGTAGAAACAGAAAAATCTCTCTTTTCTTTTCACTGGTAGATATAGAAAAATATCTTTTTTAAAAAAACAAAACATTTATGTATCAAATAGCAGCATCTCATACATTTTTTTTCAACAGCATAAGATCTAGGTCATAAAAGTGAAGCCAATGGAATCTTCTACATTAGGGAATATATGGTCACAAATTGCTTAGATTTTGAACAGCTAAAAAATTCCTTATCCTTTAAAAAGTGGGTATATCCAACTAGACCCCATGCAATAAGGTATTTATTGGACCATGAAGTCACTTGCCCCTCAGATATATCACTTAGTAAATCTTGCATTGGAAATAGCTATAGTTTTTAGTGTAAAATATTTTGCCAGGGATGAGAGGACTTTTCCTCCTCTGAACTGACACATTCTGGTTGTATGCCTCAGTGAGCATACCTTTGTGCTACATTACACACATAGAGGTAGTATCACACTTTCCAGTTGTATTAATATAAAAAGGAAGAACCTGGATCACTAAAGTATATTGTAGTAGCCTTGCATGTTTTCAAAGAAAGTTAGTGGGAGGGTGAATGAGACTGATATGCTGTCTTAAAGAAAGATTTAGGAAAAACAAATCTCACTTGCCTTTACATTTTAGATCCAAGTCGTCTAACTAGACAGTGTCAACTACCTTGTTTCTTCCACTGTGAAAACCCTGCCAAAGTGTTAGTGTATTTCAGCAGACAGGAGACAATTGAACAAATTAGTCTTCTGGGCTGTACCAGTTTTTAATTTTTTTTTTTAAAGAGGGGAAAGTGTCAGAGAGCCATTGAGCTCTGCCCTTAGCTCACTATTTTATTGACAACCTGTGGGACATGCTTAGTTTCTAAAACTTTCTACCTTTAAGTAAAACTTCCAGCCATCTATCATGCTAAAATTCTTCCTGGAGCCATTTGAAAAGTGACAATCTGCAGCTCTTTTATATTTGGTTTCTGGATCTCATGCCTTGAATTAATGCTTTCATTTAAAACATTTAAAAATACTACATAATAGATGGACATATTTTGGGGTTACATGTGGTAATTTGATACATTCATATAATGTGTGAAGATCAAATGAGAGCAACTGAGATTTCCACATTCATTAGTAGACTTTAATGCCTGTATTTGGTGGTGAGAATGACTGGACTTTCCTTGTTTTTGTATTTAATGCATTATTATATTATGACGTTTAATTGTCCAGGACATGTATGTCAACCCAAGGCAAACATTTAATCTTGTTTACACTGTTCAAGTGCATCTATTATTAGTCTCTGTTATAGACTCCTATTTTAATTGTATTATCTGATTCATGTTGGAAGAGTATGCCTGGATTAGAGAGGGAGAAGGATCTTTCTCATTTCCCAGTTCCCAGTGCAGCCTGGAAAGTAATTTTATTCATTTATTCTACTAATAAATTTAAAGTTCTTACTGTGTGCCAGTGTTGGGGAGAGACTAATGAAAGGTAGACATGGTACCTGCCTTCATGCAGCTTGTAGTCTAATACGTTTGAATGAATATTTATGATTCTAGAAATCATTGACAAGTTTTCTACTTCAGGATTAGAAAGATGATGTCATTTCAGCAATTAACATGAAATTACATGTTTTGAGTACTTAGTATACACTTAATATTTTGTTACATGTCATTTCATTTAATCTGCACTACAAACCCAGCAGGTAATATTAGTCTAATTTTACAGATAAGGAAATTTTTTTTTTTTTTTTTTTTTTTTTTTTTTTTTTTTTTTTTTGAGACAGAGTCTCGCTCTTTCACCCAGGATGGAGTGCAGTGGCGCAATCTCGGCTCACTGCAGGCTCCGCCCCCCCGGGGTTCACGCCATTCTCCTGCCTCAGCCTCCCGCGTAGCTGGGACTACAGGCGCCCGCCACCTCACCCGGCTAATTTTTTGTATTTTTAGTAGAGACGTGGTTTCACCGTGTTAGCCAGGATGGTCTCGATCTCCCGACCTCGTGATCCGCCCACCTCGGCCTCCCAAAGTGCTGGGATTACAGGCGTGAGCCACCGCGCCCGGCTACCAGATAAGGAAATTGATACACAGACAGGTCTCATAAATTTCCCCGTTAGATAGTTACCCAGGTCTATCTGATTGAAAAGCCAGCTTGCTGAGGGTTTGCATTGGCATCATCAACCTACCTCTGCAAAGTGAATTTAAACTTACATAATTTAGATGAATAAATTAGAAGTAATTTTTTTTATCCTAACCAAAAGTTGGAAACTCAAATATCTACAGAGATAACAGGCATAATATAGTGAAGCAGGAGAGTAATAATAGGGAGTGGTCAGGAGTGCAGTAAATTCAAGCTTACATGCTTTGTTTAAATATTCTAGGTGATTTCTACTATGTGTGAATGATGAATGAAGGCCCCGGGATGCGATGTTGTTAGACCATATAGCACATTTGTGCAAATTAGAAAAAGTCACTCTTTCCCCTTAGGGATTATAGTCCAGGCTTGGCAAATGAGTGCACAGGCCTTGTGAATATGGCTCAGCAAAGGAGCATGGGTTGGGAACCAGCCCCACTTACCCCCTTCAGCTGATGTGTTGTGCAGGGCACAGCAAGAGACACTGAACACCTGTTTTTTTGGTTTGTTTGTTTGTTTGTTTGTTTTGAGACAGGGTCTGGCTCTGCTACCCTGGCTGGAGTGCAGTGGCACGATCATGGCTCACTGTAGACTCAACCTCCTGGGTTCAAGTGATCCTTCCCACCTCAGCTTCCCAACGAACTGGAACCACAGGAGCACGCCACCACACCTGGCTAATTCTTGTATTTTTTAGAGATGGGGTTTTGCCATATTGCCCAGGCTGGTCTCGAACTCTTGGGCTCCAGGGATCCTCCCACCTCGGCCTCCCAAAGTGCTGGGATTACAGGCATATTCCACTGAGCTTAGCCTGACATCTGGATTTTTAAAGTGAAATTTCTTGATTTTTAAAATTAAATTTTAAAATTAAAAATTTAAAAATCACTGCGTGGGTCAAATAAAACTTATTTATGTTTTGGATTTGGCATTTGAAACTTCTGAATTACAAGCTAAGCCTGTGAGGTGAGAAGTAGCAGTTTTTATTTGTTTAGTCGTCAGGCTCCTCAAGTATCTGGAGACAAAAATGTTTCCAATTTCAATCTCAAAAGTAAGAAGCATTTTTAGTATCTACATTTTAAAGGCTAATTTGAAGCAAAATTATTCCATCTCTAAGAGTCTAGCTGTACTAGTCATGAAAAATTCTCAGGTGTTTTGTTATTCGGTAACTACTTACGTTTAACATGGATACTTGGGAGTTAAAAATGCATCGAGGTTAATTGCAAAGGAAGTAGAACTTGCGTAAATCTCAGATTATGTTGAATTTTTCTTTTGATTGTAGATTGAGCATCAGTTGTCTCCTATGATTGGTGTTAAGATAATATCTGATGGTGCTAATATAGTGAGCTAAGAATAACACCAAAGAACATCCATATTATCTCACCCACAGGAGAATTTGCCTTTTGGTCGTGAATTTAGGTTGTCTCAAAATAATTTTGCCAGAGTCTAAGGTAATAATTGCACATTTTAAGTTTTCAGTCCATTAAGTTTTGTCTTTGTAATGACTAATTCTTTGTATGCTATCTTACTTAAGCAAACCAAACCAAACCAAACCAAACCATCACTACTTGCGTCAAGGGAATCATGAAAGATATGTATTGCAGTGAAAAGGGATAGGTACCAAAGGTATACTTCACAACGCCTGTGCCTCCTAAGCTGGTACTTCAGGGAACTCTTGTCTTGAGAAATGATAGGAAGCTGCCCAGAGACAGAGAACAAATTGATACTTTTCTGCAGAGGTAGGAAGAAAATACCAGGTCTGTGTGAGTGATTACTAATGACCTCTTTTGATGAAATGCAGTTCTTTCCAAGGACTAGAGTTGTTTGGACCTTAAGTAGTCATTACTTTTGTGAAGTTCCATGAGCATGAAGTTCTTTTTCATCTTCAGGGAAGTTGAGAGCATAGGTCAGTGAGAACACCATATTTTATTTTTTCCTTCTCACCTACAAATGAAACTTGTATAACTGTGTGCCTAAGATCTTAAACCCAAACTGCAAAACTGCAAGAATTTAAACTACACACATATGAAATTGCCACAAGCACAGTTTGTTGTCTAGAGTCTAAAGCATTCTGAAGAAGAGTATCTTTTTTTTTTTTGTTCTGAGGGAAGCCTAGAACAAATTTTGATGAGGTTCCCAAAGCCTGAGAAAGTTACACTAGGAAATAAGTTGGAGAATCAAAGTAAGTGCATAGTTATTGCTATTTTTGCCTTTAATATTCAGCTTTTTAATTATTAAGACATATTTTTCTTGCCTATATATTCATACATATATATTTATTTTTGGTATACATATACACACATGTTTATCTGTGTGTGTATATACATATTTATACTACTATTTTATCTATATATATATGCACTCACACACACACCTATTCCACTGGTACATACATATATATTTATTTGTGTGTGTGTATATATATACACACACAGAGATATATCTATATGCACACAGGCATATACACACACACACATATACACACAAATACATATATATGTATGTACCAGTGGAATAGGTATATATATATATATATATAAATAAAATAAAATAGTGGTATAAATATATATATATAAAAAATAGTGGTATAAATATATCTGTACAAACAGAGATAAATATATGTGTGTGTATGTATGTTTACCAAAAATAAATATATATGTATGAATATATAAGCAAGAAAAATATGTGTCCTAATAATTAAAAAGTTGAATATTAAAGGCAAAAATAGCATATTGTATATATATATCTGTGTGTGTATATATGTGTGTGTATATATTAATCATATATTATAATATATTATAATTATGTTATATATTATTATATAATTATATATTATATAATTATATAATATATTTAATATATTATATAAATTATAAATATATATAAATATATAAATATTATATTTTTATATTATATAATTACATAATATTATATATAATATATATCTATATATACTATATAGATATTATATAATTATATAATATTTATATTATAATATATAAATAAATATATGTTATATATATATACACACACACATACACACAAACATTTCCTAAAGGCTAATTTGAAGAGAAATTACTCTGTCTCTAAGAGTCTAGCTGTACTAGTCATGAAAAGTCATGTGCATGTGTGTCATATTTGTGTGTCAAATATGTATATATCACAAATAAATATATATGTATGTGCTAGTGGAATAGGCCTGTTGGAATATTCAGCTTTAGCTTTTCCTTTAATATGATGTTTTGACTAAAATGTTAGAACAGGAAGGATTCTTGGTGACACATTTTATTTTTAAACTGTGATCCTTGGAACCCCAAGTGGCTTTGGACATGTTTCAAAGTTCTTATAAGAATTTTATTTAAAAATTATGTAATCAGTTCTCAATTATCTAGGCTATCATAGTCTGCAAAGGGAGAGGTTGTTAATCAGGGCTTCACAACTCCAGTTATATTTTAGCCAGACAGCTTCCATTTTATTCAATTATATTCATTTATTTATTAAGTAAATACTTATCTAGCACCTACAATATGGCCAGGCACTATTTTAGGTGCTGAGAATAAAGTGCTTGAAAAAGGTAGACAGAGTCCATTGTCTCATAGAGCTTGTATTCTGGGATGGGATAGAATAAGGGAGAAGAACAGATTTCTGATTAGCATGCTTGAGGAATACTAGGAAGGCCAATGACTCTGGACTACCGTGAACAAGGAGGGAGTTAGGAGAATGGGCCAGAGAGATATGAAGTCAAGAACATATAAGGCCTTGAAGGCAAAATGAGAAGTTTGGATTTTAGTATAAGTGTAATAAGAGATGTAAGGGCAAAATGAGTTTGGATTTTAGTATAAGTGTAATAATAAGAGATGTAACCTGATTTGTCATTTAAATGGATCATCCTGCTTCTACGTGGCAAACAGCCTATGGTATGGCCAGAATGGAAGCAGCAAAGCCTGTTGGGAGATTTAAGTAGTTTTCCACTTCTAAGCATGATGTAGTAGGTTGCATTAGGGCAATGCTCCTGCTGAGAACAATTAGAAAAAGCTAGATAAATTCCAAAACGTATTATTTTAAAGGTACAAAGAGCTATGGGAGCTATGAGGACAAGACAAACTACAATGTCAGAGAGCGACATGGATGATTAGGAGCTATTTTCTCCTTTGAGAGCGTTTGATTTTCTGGGCATGGGCTAAGGATTAAAACTTGGCCCAGGCTGAGGACTACTTCTTGGGAAAATAAAAACTTTAGTGGTTATGTGAAGCTGGAGTGATAAAATTTGAGATTAGAGGGATCTCAGATACATGGCCAGGTTTTCCCACAAGACATCTGCTGAACTCTGAACCAAGATAGGAGATTAAAGAGCTGGGTTGAAAGCTTCTGAAAGGTAGAGTGAAATATCACATAGTCTTCTGATGCCTAGGAAACAAAGGCTGCTTTGGGGAGCAGACCCCAAAATAAAATATGCGAGAATAATAAAATCCCTAGAAGGAGTGGTGAATTGATCTGGAGATACTTTTCATCTGAGATACTTAGTAAATCTGGGTGCCTCTCGAGGTTGAAAATCTAGGCTTGACCTGTAGCAGAGTAGCAGAAGGCCGTTCCTGAGAAGCAGAGAAACCAACAGGATTTGACTTCTTTTTTTTTTGGACTAAAGTAACAAAATTGCAGACTTGAGGACTGTCAGACACATATATAGTTCCTTGATGACATTTGTCACATTTGAAGCTGTGTGGGTCAGGAAGCTAAAGAACTAAGTGATAAACTTCTGAAGGGCAGAACTGAATCTCCTTCAGTCATTCAGATTTGGGAAATCAAAATCCTACCAAGTTTACAATTAAAAACCCTGGGGAGCCATGCCCTACGAACAGGGCCAAGCAGAACTACATTTAGTTTTACCAAAACTTCTTCACAGCTGCAACTCAGCATAATTCCTGATTGGCTTGAGATGATTAATCCCCCTAATACCTGTCCTTGCTATTAGCAGAAGGAGGAAAGCTTTTCTGATGGAAGATAGCATCATCCGGAGGCTCTACGTTTTCTTTCAAATTGGAAAATAGGCCAATAGAAAACACCCAAGCAGAAGCACAGAGAGAAAAAATAATGGAAAAAACAGATAAGAGTAATGTGGACTGTGATGAAAATGATGTGTAATTGAAGTTCTGGAAGGAGAAGAGGAGAGGGTAGAATAGAAATGATATTCAGAGTTAAAAGCTAACCATTTTCCAAAACTGATGGAAAACGTGAATCCATAGCTTCAAGTAGGATAAATACAATGAAAACAGTATCCAGCATCTTATATGTAAGACTGCTGAAAACAAATAAGTAGAGAAAGTCTTAACTGGAGCCACGGAAAGACTTTATTCCAAAAGAGCATCAATAAAACTTATATCTGACTTCTCAACTAAACAATAGAAGTCAGAAGGCAACGAAATAGCATCTTTCGCATGCTGAAAGAAAATAATTGCCAAGCTGGAATTTTATACCTGGTAAAAATATACTTGAAAAATTAAGGTGAAATAAAGACAATTTCAGACATATAAAAATGGAGAAAATTTGTTGCCACCAGTCCTGTACTAAAAATAATAATAATAAGCAATAGCAGAGGGAGCTCTTCAGAGAGAAGCATGAAAATTCAAGAGGGAATGAAAAATATCAGAAAGGGAAAATATATGGGTAAACACAAACGAATATTGATTGTATAGAACAATAATCATAATGTCTTTTGGAGTCTTAAATTGATGTATAACCAAAATTCATGACAAAAATAATGCAAAAAGTAAAAAAAGAATTAAATAGGAGTAAGGTGTTATAAGGTTCTAGCAGTATTGGAAAGTGATATAAGTAATAATTTATACTAGAATGTGATAATTCAAGCATATATGATGTAATCTAAGTAATCTATATTCCTATACTATGAAATAGAATGAAAATGATAGTATAACAAATTAACATAGGAAAATATTTTAAAATGTACTAGATTAATCCAAAACAAGAAAGGAAACAAAAAGAATATGAAACAGAACATAAAATACAAAAGAAATTGTAAAGTCATAGTTATAAGCCCTCTATATCTGCAATTATATTACAAGTAGATGAACTAAATATTCCATATAAAAGACTGACATTTAAGACTGGATAAGAATACAAACCCCAACTATATACTGCTTACAAAGAACAAAGGATCCAAATATATAAGGATACAGAAAGGTTAAATGTAAGAGAGGGTGGGAAAAGGTAACTTAAAAAACACTAACCAAAAGAAAGGTATTACAGCTTTATTCATATCGATGTAGATTTTTAAGGGGAGAAGCATTATTAGAGACAAGAGGGCTATTCTGTAATTGTAAAGGTTACAATCCAATAGGAAGGAGGTTATTGCAATAATCCATGCCAGAGATGACAGTGACTTGGACTAGAAAGGTAGGTGTGGATGTTAAGGTGACATGGTGAAATTCTGGGTATATATTGTAGGTGGGTGCCAACAGTACTTGCTTTTGGATTCAGTATGGAATATGAAATAAAAGATAGGTATTAATAGTAATTCCAAGGTTTTTGTCCTGACGGACTAGATGAATAATAGTACCATTTACTGAAATGGGGAGTTAAAAATGCATCAAGATTAATTGCAAAAAGGAAGTGGAACTTGTGTAAATCTCAAATTATTTTCAATTTTTCTTTTAATTGTAGATTGAACATCAGTTGTGGTCTATGACTGGTGTTAAGATAATATTTGATGGTGCTAATACAGTGAGCTAAGAATAACAGCAGAGAAAATCCATATTATCTCACCCACAGGAGAATTTGTCTTTTGGTCATGAATTTAGGTTGAGATGTGGGTTTAGGAGAGAAAAAGAAAAATTCTCTTTTGGCTATGTGGAACGGGATGGAATAAATAGCAGTAATTCAGTTTTGAACATATAGACTGGTGCTGTGGAGAAGAGATTTGGATATACAAATTCCCAATTTAGTTTGGCTCCTTAATTTTACAGATGAAGATGTTGAAGCTCTGAAACTTGCTTACAGTCACACAGCAAGTAAATGCCTCAGCTGGAACTAAAATCCAGGTCTTTTGGGGGCTTAGCATAGGGTCTCAAATAATACCATCTACTGCTTCTAAACTTGCTTTGTTGAACTCTAGAAAATATCTCATATAGAATAACTATAATTTTAAAAATGTATTGTGTGTGTAGTATTTGACAGATATTGTGCTAAATGCTTAAGATACCTTTTCTCTAAAGTCTTTTTTTTGTTGTTGCTGAGATGGAGTCTTGCTCTGTTGTCCAGGCTGGAGTGCAGTGGCACAATATTGGCTCACTGCAACAACCTCTGCCTTCCAGGTTCAAGCGATTCTCCTGCCTCAGCCTCCTAAGTAACTGGGATTACAGGTGCACCAACCCACCTGGCTAATTTTGTATTTTTAGTAGAGACGGGGTTTCACCATGTTGGCCAGTCTGGTCTCAAACTCCTGACCTCAAGTGATCCACCCACCTCGCCCTCCCAAAGTGCTGGGATTACAGGCATGAGCCACCATGCCTGGCCCCTTTTCTCTAAAATCTTTATAGCCCAACAAGGCAAATAATATTATCCTCATTTTTACCGATAAGAAATGAGCTTTTGAGGTTAAGCAACTTTCCCAAGGTCAAATCATTGGTGAACCTAGTCAGATAACCAGGATGTTTAACTCCTGCAGCCACTATGCTATACATTTACCTGTGTTGTAGAAAATGGACACTCATTTGCTCTGTGTCTCATTCAGTTTCTTTGATTCTTTTGTGGGTTTATAATCAGTTCACACCTTAGACTATTTGATTTTTTTGGCCTTTCAATTTTTCCTTTAGATTTTGAATTTGACTGAGAAACCATTTCCATTGAGTTAAATTTAGGGAAATGACTGATACTTATGTAAGGCTCTTCTTCCAGGGCGCATGGTAAATGCTTCCTCAGGACACAGTGTTGGTTTCTTCAGTTTCGGCAGCTATAATTACTGTCTTTGGGAACAAAGGAATAATTGGAGATCACTTGTAATAAAAGCCTTCTCTCTTTTTCTAAGAGCCTTCATATTTTTGTTGACCTCTTTGAAAATTACAGAGAAAATAAAATAAATCCAGCAACCCCCCCACCCCGCCCCGCAACGAAACAAAACAAAACATACAACTCACAGAACTCAACACCTCATTCAAATTCTCCAACCCAAACTAAAACATCCTCAGAAAAAGAAGCCTTATTTTTTTTTTTTGTCTTTAATCTAAGGGCAGTGTAAAAGCCTGGGTAGTCTCTAGGACTACTTTAATCAACTTAATGGAGTTTGTTGACTTCGGGCTTTGGGCTAGTACAAAGAGACACTCAGATGTAAGCCAGTGAGAGAATGCTTTCACAGGGCATTGGACTGAAAACAGCACTATGCAGTAAGAGGAGCGGTCTAAGAGGAGTCAATGATATGGTCGATTCTGGGTGGATTGATACAGTCTGAGAATGTGTTATGTTACTAAAGGTGTGGTGGCAACAGCCAGCTGGTCCCTCAATTTAGCAAAATTTCCTTTACAATGCACTTGTGGGAAAAAAAGTGCCTAGTGATGGACCTTTGTTAGTTCAAAGGTTTTTACCTCTTTATTGTAAAGCCCCATTGTGAATTCACAGGGCTTAAAATATGTATTAATGTCCCTTTCATTTTATCATTCTAAAAGGAATCAAAGACAGGGAACTTTTTTCTTCCCAATGAGCTTGTCTTTTTGAAATCATAGAGTGTTTGTGCATATGGTCTCCTAATGTCTCAGTTGAATCTGTGATTTCAGTGGGAGGTAGTGAGACATTGTTATTCCTTAAAGACTTTCAAGAAACTTTTGCAAAAAGACAGACTTGCTTTCTCTTCCTTTTCAATAATTACATTTTAGTTTATTGTACAATGAAACAGAGCAAACTACAAGTATATATTTTTTAAAGATCTGAGAGTGTGAACCTTCCGCCTCCTTTTCAACCGAAGTTGAGGAATTTGTCCTGCTATAATCTCAACCCTTGAGTATTTATCCACAACTTTTGCTTCAACAAAACTTCTGACTAAATCAAGCAGGTTTTCAGCATAGATATTGTATGTTGTATAGTGTGATGCTAGTGAAAAAATAAAGATTTTGGCTGTATGACTAAAATAATACTCTCATGAGCATTACTAATTGCCATTTACTGTTATTGGCCAGAGGAATTTTTCCTGAAGGCATATATTTTATCTTGTGAATTGCTTGCTCACCAGAGTCTCTATGTACTATATTTTTCATCTGACATGGAATCCATACTTTGAAATCTATCTTTTATCCATTCAGTACA
This sequence comes from Symphalangus syndactylus, assembly GCF_028878055.3. Classification (NCBI taxonomy): domain Eukaryota; kingdom Metazoa; phylum Chordata; class Mammalia; order Primates; family Hylobatidae; genus Symphalangus; species Symphalangus syndactylus. Next base: position 44,332,048 of record NC_072441.2, on the reverse strand, counting down.
GTTTAAAGTTTAATTTCAGTGTTTGACAGTTTATAAAAAGAAGAAATGCTCATTTTTTTAAACTGGAAAAACAGAATAACCTCTAGTAGTACAAAAACATTGGTGACACTACCCTACTTCCCAAAGAAATATTTTGTTCATGATTTTCTGAAATGTGAATCAAAACCCTCATGACAGGTGAATGATTAGAGAATAATTAAGATATAGGTACAAACAAATGTGGCATTAATAATTCAGGTAAATAAAATTTGCATACAAAAGAATATCATCAAGGTGATGGAGAATACTTCTGAAAGTACAGGACATTCAGGCAATAGGAAAATGAGTTGAGAGTTGAATGTTTTATATTTCACACAAAGGCTTTATGTAATTTAAATTTTTCTCCTGATTCCATTGTTCAAGCAAACATTATTTACCATTATCTCTAATCTTTCTTTGGTTAAATAAATTGGAGTTTTTCCTATATGTTGCAATCTTTTATTATTATAATTTTTTTTCGAGACGGAGTCTCACTCTGTCACCCAGGCTGGAGTGCAGTGGCGCGATCTAAGCTCACTGCAACCTCTGCCTCCTGGGTTCAAGCGATTCTTCTGCCTCGGCCTCCTGAGTAGCTGGTACTACAGGTGCACGCCACCACGCCTGGCTAATTTTTGTATTTTTAGTAGAGACAGGATTTCACCATATTGGCCAGGCTGGTCTCGAACTCCTGACCTCATGATCCACCTGCCTCAGCCTCCCAAAGTGCTGGGATTACAGGTGTGAATCACCACTCCCGGCCTCCTATAAGTTGCAATTTTAAGGGACAAACCACACATAAACTATAAACTGTTCTTCAGCATTTTTGCAATTTATATGTATTAATCTGAATTGTTTGAAAGCTGTTACTTTCTTACTTGAGCCATTTTTTCCATGTCACATCTCATTAGTAGTGTCCCTCAGTGGGCCTTATCATGTAGAATGAACGCTTCAGTTTTTAAGGCACAATGTAAAACCGTTATTCACTCAAGTTATCTTTAAGATGTGTTAAGAGAGCAGCTTGCATTGGTAAGAATCAAAAGATGCATTGACAAGATTCATTTTCTTTTCAATGTGAAGCCATAAGGATTTGCTGATTTTAAGGAGGAACTTATGATAAGCTAGAGGAGTTATTACCTGCATTGGAATGATAGCTGGCTTGTCTAACTTGCTTCATTTATTCAACAAATATTTAATGAGAGCATGTCATGTACCTGGCACTGTAATAGGATCCGAGGATAGGAAAATAAAAGAAGTAATATAAAAATGTTCATAATCAGTAGAGAGGTACCAAGTGAAATAATGAGGCTTTGGTAGAGAAGGGGGCAAAATTGTCTCAGAAAGAGAGAACAATCACTTAAAGCCAGGAGTCTCAGACCAGCCTGGGCAACAAAGCAAGACCCTGTCTCTACAACAAAACAAAAATATTAGCCTGGCACAGTGGTGTGCACCTGTAGTCCCAGCTACTTTGGGAGGTTGTGGTGGGAGGATTGCTTGAGCCCAGAAGTTTGAGGCTGCAATGAGCTATGATTGAGCCACTGAACTCCAGTATGGGTGACAGAGCAAGATCCTGTCTCAAAAATAAAAATAAAGAAAAGAAAAAAAGAGGAAACAACATGAGTTTGGCACGATAAAATTGGGAGCTGCAAGTAATTGGAGTGGTAGGTTTGTGTATTGAGGGGGTGGGGAAAGAAAAAGTGGAGACAGTGGTAGATAAGGCAGGCAGAGGCCATAGCTGTGTGATATGCCAAGTAATTTAGATTTTATTCTGAAGAAGACAAATAACTATTGAAGTGTTTTAAGTAGGAGAATGGTCTGATCAAATTGGGGAATATTGACAGACCACTCTGGAAATTGTGTGGAATTTAGATTCAAGAGATACTAGATGCAGAGAGTTAGTAAGAAGGATTAGAGTGAGCTGGGAGAGGTGTAAATACTGTGTTAGTTAAAGCAGAGTAGATGGTAGGTTGGATACAGATTTGTGAGGAACTTAGGAGATAGAATTGACAGCATTTGGTTTGGTGATTAGAGGTAGGAAGTGAGGGAAAAGGTGGAGTCTTCTATGACTTCCAGGTTTCTGACTCAAGAGACCTGATGAAGGGGTGGACAGACTAGGAAACAGAAGAACTGAAACATGTTTAATGGTGGTGGCAGTCATGATTGAGATAACGAGATTGGAAGCTTGATTTTGGACTTACTGAGTTTTAATTTTATGTGTCTCACTATCAGGAAATAATTTTAGGTAAGGGATACACATTTGGGAATATTTTTTTTCTAATGGTAGCTAATGCTTCAGACAAAAATACACTACTTAAAAAACTGTCCTTTTAGTATTTTGTTTTTAAGTGGGAAAATGCATGCATATGGTAAAAAAATTAGGTGTATGTAATAAAACACAAGTCTTTCTCCCATCTCAAGTCCACAGTTCCTTTCTCCAGATTTAGGTATTGTTAACAGCTTTCAGAAATGTACTTGACATTTTCTTTCCAAGTACAAGCACATATATTTGTGTGCATATGTAGGTGGAAATGTGTTACATACATACATGTTTTAAATAGAAATGTTAGTCTGTCATATTTATCCTTCTGACCTTATTTTTTTCACTTTTCAGCATACCCTGGAGATTATGCCATATGAACACATATAGATCTACTTCATTCTTTTTAATGGTTTTGTAGTATTTCATTTCACAGAGACCTAGTTTTCTTAAGCCAGATTTGTTTTAACTGATGGTTTTTTAAAAATATAACTTTTATGATAAACAATGCTTCAGTGAACATTTTTGCACATGTAGCTGGGGTTGGAGTATTTCTCTTTTTTATTATTGGTGCTGAGCTAGAAACTAATCCGAGAGAATGCACATTTATTAAAAAACCCGAAAAACTACCCCTCACTCTAATTGGAATCAGACTTGTGTGCCTTACTCTCTATTTACTATAGGGACGTTAAGGTGATGAGGTGACTCTCTCTTTTTTTTTTTTAATGGGAACCACTCAAACTGTGTCCTCTCTCTCTTACTGTCCCAGAGAAGAGAAGACGATCATCAATGGCCAATGGCAGTTGCAGCGAAGCAACACCAAGAGCTGGCTTCATGCTCAGGAGAGAACGCTGCACCTCATGCTCATGGTTTCCAGTGCTCTACATGTTCACAGAAACTTCTTGAAACACTCTAGAAATGATCCCTGAAAATATAGTCTTGATGAGGTGACTCTTAATCGGGATTCTCCCCATGTCAGTCTTCTGTATGTGTACAAGTATGTGTAGATCTTCTCTTTTGGGCTAGTAGGTTTCCCCCATAGAAAAATTTCTAATGTTCTACCTGGGAATGGGAGGCTGTCGCTAGACTTTGGATTGCTGAACAGGATAAGGGCACTGTGGGCCTTGTTCTTCATTATGTAGACGAGCAGAATGCCTGTACTTTGTGGCTTCACTGCTGTCTTCAGCAATGCCAGCGTCCCTGAATCTGGGACCTCTTTAGTTCAACATCATCAAGGAGAAAACCTCTTATCTAGGGTTGAGGGAGCAGTTGCATGGCTCCGTGGAATATGGGAGAAATTCTGGGATTTGAACTGCTCTTTATATCACTGCTTTTCAAATTTTAATGGGTTTACAGAGCACTTGGGAGTTAAAGTGTAGGCCTGATTCGGCAGGTCTGGATGGGACCTGAAATTCTGCGTTTCTAACACACTTTTAAGAGTGCCTATGCTGCTGGCCCACAGGCTTTGGCTAACAAAGTTTTAGCTGAACTGTCAACCCAACTTTTCTTGAATTCTGATGCTTTCCTAGGGTTCTGGGGACATAAATAAAGTTACACTTTCTTGATTTTTCCCTCTGCAGTCTCAGACTGTAGGATTTTCTGTTTTGTGAAATGAGTTATAACTTGTTCATATTAAAGTGAGATGGAAAGATATCCCTCTCCTGTTTTTGTCTCGTTTCCTGTTCTCTGTCCTTGTGGGTTCATAGCTTCTGATTCCTCTTTTGTTATTTTAGTAGAGTAAAAGAGGAAACAGATAAATACATGAGTTCAAGTTGCCATATTTTCTTATTTTAGATAATTGCAGGCATCTGAAAGCATTTGTTATGACTGTAAAATTCTATAGAAGTATTCATTAAGAGATTATTTGCTGAGCAAACTAGGAGGTAGTGGTGAAAAGTCCCTTTCCATTCTTGTATCAGGCATATAACTTGTATTCATCTGGTGAATAGCTGCGTTACTACAAAACCTTGAAGAATAGGAAAAGGGTGAAAATGCATGCAAAGTATTAATATGGTGAATTTGGGTAATTGGGGATTCATTCATAGCCAGTTTACTGTTGCAGATCTATAGGAATTTCTTCATGTTGAATGTTGGAATAATACAACTTTAGTTCTGACTGAATTTGGAACTAGAAGTTTGGCCATGACTAGATGGTAGCAGAGAAACAACCACAAGATATGAGCTGTAAAATAGTCTATATCTATCAATCCTTTACCTACATACCTACCTATCTACTGATCTTCTATTATTCACATATATGTATATGCATACATATCACCTCCAGATGTAGATCCATATATTCTAAAATTTATTTATGTACTTGCAAGCAAATACAAATTATATTCCTATTTTTCTCCTTTTTTTTTTTTTTTTTTTTTTTTTACAAAAAACATAACTATTATATACACTGTTCTACATTAATTTTTCCATAGCAGTATTTGGAATGTTTCCTCATTTTTTTTTAAATTATGCAGTATTCCACTATGTAAATGGATCTTAGTTAACTTAACTCACCTCTTGTTGGACAGTTATGTCTGCATTGTCTCCAATATTTTGCTCTTAGAAATATTGCTGAAATCAATATAATTTCACATACATGCTGATAGATCTTTAGGGTAAATTTTCTAATTTGGAATTTCAAGGTCAGGGGGATATGTATTTATAGATATTGCCAATTACATTATAAGGGCTAGACAGATTTACACCTCTGCCTGCAATGTTTGAGAGTACCTGTTACCCCACAGAGAATACAAGAACAGTTCTAGGTTTCTGCCAATATGATAGGTATTATTTAAAAAGGCATTTTTTCTTTGTATAAATGAGATAGAACATCTTGCCATATATTTAAGAGCTACTTGTATATTTTTTCTGGAATTGACTATTAGTTTTTTTTTTTCCAGTTTTTCCACTGGATTTTCTTTTAATAGATTTCTTGGAACTTAAAAAATTCATTTAAAATTAAATGTTTTTAAAAATTACATTTGTAATTTTCTCTTTTTTTAAAAAACTTTAATTTTAGGTTCAAGAGTACATGTGCAGGTTTGTTATATAAGTAAACGGCATGTCATGGAGGTTCAGTGTACATATTATTTCATCGCCAGGTAATAAGCATAATACCCAGTAGGTAGCTTTTTGATCCCCTCCCTTTTCCCACCCTCCACCTTCCAGTAGGCCCCAGTGTCTGTTGTTCCATTCTTTGTGTCCATGTGTTGTTATTGTTTAGTTCCCACTTACAAGTAAGAAATGTGGGATTTGGGTTTCTGTTCCTACATTAGTTTGCTTAGGATGATGACCTCCAGCTTCATCCATGTTGGTGCAGAAGACATGATTTCATTCTTTTTTTATGGTTGTGTAGTATTCCATGGTGTACATGTAGCATATTTTCTTTATCCAGTCTACCATTAATGGGCATTTAGCTTGATTCCATGTCTCTGATATTGTTAATAGTGCCCCAAGAAACATATACATGTATATGTCTTTATGGTAGAATGACTTACACTTCTTTGGGTTTATACCCAATAATGGGATTGCTGGATTAAATGGTAATTCTGTTTTAAGCTCTTTGAGGAATCACCACACTGCTTTCCACAATGGCTGAACTAATTCACATTCCCACTAGCAGTGTATAAGCATCCCCTTTTCTCTGTAACCTCACCAGCATCTGTTATTTTTTGACTTTTTAATAGTAGCCATTCTGACTGGTGTGAGATGGTATCTTATTGTGGTTTTGATTTGCATTTGTCTAATGATTAGTGTTGAGTGGAAGTCTTTATATATTAGGGAGATATGGCAGACACACCCTGATCAGCATTGAGTAATGCTCTTGTGTAAACCCCTCCCCTCCAATGACGGCAGAATCTGTGACTTCTAATTAGGAGAATATGGCAGAGGTGAGGGGATTTCTGTAGTTGTAATAAAAGTTCCTAACCAGCTGACTTAAAGTTAATCAAAAGGGAGATTATCCTGGGTGGGTCTGACCTAACCAGGTGGGCTCTATGAAAGAGAGTCTGGAGATCAGAGACCGGAAGTAGCAGAGGCTCGTTCTCTCGATTGCTGGTGTTGAAGAGGCTAGCTGCCAGGAATTCTGCCAGTCACAGCAGGGAATTTGGAAGCGGATCCTTCCCTAGTCAAATCTCCAGGTGAGAACATAGCTTTTACATTTTGAGTCATAAGTAAAAAGACTCTCCTCGTTCTAAGAGTCTAAAATATTTCCCCATGTTTTCTTCTAGAAATTGTGGGGTTTTACTTTTGTGTATTTTCCAGCCTTTGATCCATTTGGAATTTAATCTGACTGAAAGTGTATGATGTGATTAAATGTTTGCTTTTTTCCACATGGATGTCCAGATACCTCAACACTCCTTATTTCGTGGTCCAACTTGTCCCTCTTGGGTTTGAGAAGCTACTGTTGTCATATGCTACGTTCTCTTATGTATTTGGATCCTGAGCTTTTAATATTTTGGTAGCATTATTTGATGAAGTGAATTTTTTTAGGAGGAATTCTTTCTTAGAAGTCAGGAATTTTATTTAAATTGTTCGTCTTTATATCTGCATTGCTTAACCTACTGTTTGGAACATTGTCCTTTATTGGACTCTCAATAAAGTCTTGTGGAATGGATGGATACCGGTGTTTACACAATGCAGAATGTAATTTGAGTAACGCTTTTTCTCAATGTTAACCTTCCATAGTCAGAAGCTAGATCTTGATTTGGGAAATTATGATTCCAGGCTAAAGCCCTGTTCCTAGCAATAAGTCTGTGTATATGTCTTCAGTGCATATCTTTAGACATAATCATAATGTTGGCAGAAAGGACCAAAGAGAAATGAAGTATATAGCAACATGTTTATATCCACCCTGCGGTTGATAAAAAGCGAAGTTTACTGCAATCAATTAATAATCATGTGTATTTATTAGGGGAATGGGAAATGGGAGCCATTTCCTGCTCAATCCCCTAGTTTTCATGGAGGAAATTTTTGTCTTGCTCTACCCCTTTCTCCAACCCACAGAGGTACAGTTATTATCTCACTAGTGCGTTTGGAAGAGGAATTGGGCACGAAATAGCCACTTTCTCCCACTGTGTGTGTGTATGTGTTCAACTACTTACAGGAAGCACACATTCTAATCTGCTTTTCCATGTATGTTTTCTATTAGTAGAAATTAAATGAACTAGGCCAGGCATGGTCACTTACGCCTGTAATCCCACCACTTTGGGAGGTCAAGGAAGATGAATCACTTGAGGTGAGGAGTTTGAGACCAGCATGGCCAACTTGGTGAAACCTCATCTCTACTAAAAAAAAAAAAAATACGAAAATTAGCTGGGCATGGTGGTGGGCACCTGTAATCCCAGCTATCTGGGAGACTGAGGCAGGAGAATCACTTGAACTTAGGAGGTGGAGGTTGCAGTAAGCTGAGATGGTGGCACTGCACTCCAGCCTGCGTGATAGAGAGAGACTCCGTCTCAAAAAAAAAAAAAAAAAAAAAGAAATTAAGTGAACAAATGGTAGTATTTACACGATGTGAAATGTGGTCTTTGGAGAATATTTTTCTCCAAAGCTTGATCACCTTGATGACCAGAAAGGACTGCGTTTCAGCACTTGATGGGGCTGAGTGAATGAGCTTACTTCCAGTCATTGTTGGTGCATGCTTAAACCATGTCCTTCAACCTAGAGTGGCCTTTGTTGGTAGCACTGCTGATATTTTGATCTCCATCTCTTGTTTAGCTCTCGGCTCAGAGCTCAGGCGGAGAAAAGGGTGCTATTTAATGGATTCCCTCAAACCTTATCAGTCTTTAATCTGAATTACTTTAATATATGCTTCCCTTGATCCCCTCCCTAGGTACCATCTGTTGAAATTACTTAATTCAACCAGCTTTCTTTTAATATATTGTGTTTTAGCTGAACTCTGTGTACTTACAATGAAGGTAACTGACTACTGGTACAGATGATGGTGTGTTTAATATCTCATCTCTACATACTCATTGAAGGCAGCACCTATTATGTATACAAGTTTGTTCAGTGTTTTCAGAGAAGGAGCAGAGGCTGTGAAATTCATTAAACATTACCACAATAAGAAAAAAGGACAAACCACCAGAGAAAAATAATCTGTACATAAGACTTCACTGCAAACTAGACGATTTCAGTGTTTATAAATATTCGTCTGTGGAGAGAAGTACGTGTATTATAATAATTATGCATTAGTGCCTCATTAGTAGAGGGTTACATCCATGCTGTTTCTTTTTCCTCTAGTGTATTTCTGATAAGTTAGCATTTTAAAGTCTTATTTAAAATGTAATAAAAACAGGAGAGTGTGTGTGTGTATATTCAAGAGTAGATTATTTATAATTCCTTTAGCTGTGTGAGGAAACATATTCCATGGGTTCTGAGCCTACAGAAAGGATGTAAAGAATTGCCTTCCTCATCCAGAATCAGAACCTAATTACTTGAAATGTGGACAATCAGAACAGGCCTTCTATTGTATTGACTTTTTTCTCGATGCCATTATATTGCTACTTAATTTAAGTTCTAGGTCCTTCAATATGTTTTGCAAATGAGACACTTTCCAGACCAGCACTCCTAGAAATGCCTTCATTATGAACTTTGTGGGTACATTCTAATTACAAAATCCACAGACGTTTCTCAGTCCTTTTCTTATGAGATCTTTCTGTTGAATTTGATATAGCCAATCAGTTTCTTTTTTTTTTGAGGTCCTGAACACCTTTGGATTCTGGATATTCTACATTAATTGATCTCCGTCAGCCTCTCTGACTGCTGTTTCTTTGTTTCTTGTATGAGACCTTTTAAATGTTTCTTTGCCTATCCTTAACGTATTTCCCTGAAATCCATTTATTTCCTTATCTCTGCTCTTCTCACACTTCATACTTCCTAGATGATCTTCATTTTCATGATCTCAGTTATCATCACCTAATGCTGATATGCTATATCTATAAAGATGAGATATAGTCTATATTTCTAGGTCTATAGACCCTCTGGAATCCATGCATGTCAACTGCTTGTTGGCTACCTCTATTTGGATATCTCATAGGTTCTCAGAACTCAACAAGACCAACTGGAATTCATTATCTTCTTTTAAAAGCTTTCTCCCACTTCTTTATTCTATTTTAGATGGCGGCATCACCATTGTTCAGCCACCAAAATAAGAAACTTGGAATTCACCCTTGACAGCTTTCTTTACATCCTCTCCCATGTTGATTTAGGCACCAAGTTCTACCAAATACTCTCTCAAAATGCTCTCAAATCTGTTCCTTTCTTTCCATTTATCTTACCACAACCCTATGTAAAGCCTAGAAAGTGAACCTCAGTTGTGACCTATTGCAACTGACTTTTCACAGGTCCTCTTGTGTGTAGTCTTGCCCTCTTCAAAGTCACTCTCCATACTGCTCTAGAACCCATCTCTGTCCAGACATTGTCCTTCTATATAGGAATGTAAAAAGTAACAAAAAATTTTACCATTCCCCAAATCCACTTCTCTGGGGTAACCACTGTTAGCAAGACATTTATAAGTCAAGGTTTCTAATTACAACTAATAGAAAATACTGGCTGATTTAAACAGGAAAAGAATATATTAAGAAGATATTTGGTAGCTTTCAGAACCAAGTTGAGGACTGTGCAGCCAGGAGGCAAGTGAGAGGCAATACCTAGCATAATGCTGAGGTTATCACTGTCATGGGCACTGCGTGATAGGTGCTGAGGCTTGCTTCACTGAAAACTGCTGAGCTGTAGAAATTGGATGTTGACCTGGCACTGCAATCATTGCTTCCCAGGAACGTGATCCTTCTGCAGTGGCCACCACTGTCAAATATACAGATCTTGCTTGTCCCTGCAACTCTGGGATGGATACTTGGATTGGTGTAGCCTGGATGCAGCAAGGACTTGGAAAGAATGATCTGGGATTTTCAGAGACAAAATAAAGAGGAGTTTTAGAGTAGGGCCTCTGGAACCAAATTTCTTGGGCTACAGCTTTGTTTTTCTATTTACTGGTTGTAACTCTGTGCAGGTTGCTTGATCCCTCTGTGTCTCAGTTTCTTCATTTGTAAAATAGAAATATAGTTGCAATTACTTCATGGGGTTGGAGGGAAATTTGAATAAATTAATCTAGGTAAATTGCTTAGAATGCTTCCTGATGCATATATAAAATGTTAGCTATTATTATTATTTCAGCTTATATAATGCAATTTGATTCTACTTCTCACTAAGACTTATAAGCGGGAGGAAGATTGCCCAGATTTAGGAAAGAGGTTCATATAGTGAGTAGCCAGAAATAATGACAAGTATCCACTATCATATATATTCTTCCAGACTTTTACTCATACATTTGCAATTAAAATATTTATGCTTGTGTGTATTTATCAGGATACTCAATTCAAACCTTATTCAAACTACCACAGACAAGAAATGTGGGAATGTCTTGGCTTCTGTAATTAAAACACAGAGAGGATGTGATGCAGCTGGGTCTCAAGGACAACTGGAATCATTGATTTCAGTGCCACTAAGACTGTCTTCCCATCTACCTCTGTTTCTTTGTCTATCAGTATATTTCTCTTATATGTGTTTCTTTTACAAGACTGAAAAGTACCACCCCTGGCAAACTTCAGGCCTCACATGTCTCTATTTCAGCTTCAAAGAGGAAGTGAAATGTCTTCTTTCTGATGCCTAGGATCCTGAGATGGGGCTGTGATTATATTGGCTTGAGTCAATTTTTGCAGCTGGGAAGGTGGTATCATCAGGAAATATGAAAGCTTTACTGAAATCACATGTTTGAAATTTGGGGAAAGATTTTTCTATAAGTGGGAAGAGAAAACTTGGCAAACAGTTTTATGTACTTCATGTGTAACACTCACAGCAAGCTAAAAATTCCTTTAAACTTAAAAAATCTGTTTTTAAAATGGTAATACAAAGCACAAATAACAAAAGTGCTAGGTACTGAATTTTAAAACCTTGGAGATTAGCAGTGTGTTAACTTGGGCTGCTGGGTTAAGTTGTGCAGTTTCTTGGAATAAAACTCCTATTATCTTTTAATTGTAGAGTACCCTGAGTTTGCAAGAGAGCTTTAAAAAACTGTTACTATTTGCAACCACTTATCTGTGTGAATCAATTCTCTGCAACCAAAACAAAATACAAAAAAAAAAAAAAACCCAGAAAACAAAAACAAAATAACCTCAAATAGAAAACAAAGTTACTGTTATGACTGCAACCTACTGTTTCTATGTTCAACAAAACTGATTGACTTCCTATTAGGTAATTGTTGTACAATTTACTTTATAAAAGTAATGTATACTAATAAAATATTGCTTTCAAATGTCTTATTTGCTAGGCTTTCTTGTAGGATTTTGTTTGAAAGACTTCTACTGTGAAAAATTTGAAAAACAATATATTAGAGCAGGGACTAGTAGAGTTTCTGAAAAGGGCCAGATAGTAAATATTTCAGATTTGGTGGGCCATGTAGTTTCTCTTGCAAGAAGTCAACTCAGCTGCCATTGTAGTGTGCAAGCAGCTATAGACAATACATAAAGGAACTATTGTGACTACTTCCGATAAAACTTTATTTATAAAGACACTTGGCAGACTAGATTTGGCCTATGAGCTGGGCTGTTGTTTGCCAACCTCTGTATTTAGAGCACTTGCTATAAATTGATAGATTGGGCTATCCAAATTTGTTACCTACTTACCTTAAATGAAAGGGGGCAAATGAGCTGCCTTTTCATTCTATATTAACAGTTATTTTCAAGAGGTGTGTTCTAAAAACAGTTCTGATTTTAGTAATGTCACTTTATGGGTGGCTGAGTTGAAATTAAGTGTTTGGTCATTTTGGTTTTGAAAACTATAAACTTTAAGTTAGCCCAAATCTGTAGCTTTTCATATGCTCTTTAACATAAAATATCTGCAAGAGTTTGCATGCTCTGTTTGATAATGGCTTTTTTTTTATGGTGGAGATTCCTTGGGAGATTTACTCATTAACTAACGCTTGCTTCTGATCTCATTTGCTAGAGTAAGTGTAGAGTTTAAACTAGGCATACTAATCTAATCTTCCAAATTGCTGTTTCTTTTTCTTTTGCTCACAACAGCTTGGATCATCTGAAAAAGGGCCTGAATAAATGTATCATTTGTTACTAGCTAAAAACTGTCATCATTAACTTGATTAATCAAAATGCTGCTCTTAAAGATGGATTGAAGCACAAAATAGCCAGCCTGGTTCCCCATAATGAAGAGATTAATTTGACACACAAGACAACCAGTTTAGTACTACTCAATGATCATGCTTTATTTAGAAAGCCATCAATTAGTATATTTTTCCTTGATGTACTATTTTGTCTCTATAACAAGAAATGATGATTTCCTCAAAAGTTAATCTGCTTTCTTAAACATAAAAGGATATTTAGCTCAGCACACTTAAACTCCAAAATGTGAAATTCTGTTTTATGAGGAAAGAGGAAATTAATGATGGATTAAAAAGCTTGCAGTGGACTTCTTTATTTTAGGGTATTGCTAATTTTCTTTTTGTAACATGATTGTGAATATGGTAGTAGAAGTCACAGCAAGAGAGACCCCCAGGCCTTATGTTCTTCCTTCTTTTGGATGGAGATTAACATGGTCTGTATACACACACTGAGATGTAAACACTACACTGATTTGCAAAGAAGTTAATTAGATTTTACTGCCTTTTAAAATGTGTGTGGTGGTTGGGAGAAGTTTTTGGCAAAGTGAAAAGAATATTAAATCACAGTATTAGTTTTCTTTATAGGATTGATACTTAAAGCAATGGAAAAGGTATATTCATGAGATTCATGTGGCATATGGACTTTTTAATCATCCCCTATTGAGCAGCGTTTCTTATTATGATGGGAAGAAAGAGCAGCAAACATTTCTTTACTAACTTGGGCTAATGATGCTTTCTGGACGTTGTGTTTACTGTGCATGAGAAGTTGGGTTTGATGTTTAAAGAGTTCTAAGTTGGATTGGATTTCAAATGCAAGAGTTAAGAAAATTTTGAAAAGAGAGTGATGCTGTTTCATTAATAGTTCATGGAAATTTACCATTTGAAAGGCTGATCTGATGTGCTTTAGAACTTACTGCGGGTTATTAGATGACATACCATTTATGGATCTGACAGATTGTTAAAATCTGTTTTGTTTTGTTTTTGTTTTTGTTTTTGTGAGGAGGGACCTTGGCAGAATGCTATGTGTGTGAAGTGTATATATATCTTGTGTAAGTGTGAATGGTTGGTGTTTCTGCTTAACTGTATCAGCCTCATGGTGCTAGGAAGCTTTCCAGGATTCTAGGGGATGTCAAATATGGATAGGGAGGGACACTGTGAGTGACAGCCAAAGCTAGATTTTTCCTGGTTTTGAATTCATCTGCAGGCTTTTCCTCCGTCAGTGAAGCAGGATAACAATTCAGTAAAAAGTAGTTGTTAAACATTACTTAGGTACTCACTATTGTGGGCCACACTCATGTTTACTTTATGATCATGCTCCTCTCTTCACAGGGCAGGAGCCCTTGGAGGCTGTTTGGAATTGGGCCCATAACAGAAGTGGTCAAAACTTGCCTTGTTGCTGACTTGAAGGATATAAAGAACAAACATTTAAAAATTGCTTAATAGATTTTGGAAACTTGTTTCCTAAGAGGATAATCCCGGCCTGGGAGCCAGGACTATTGTGTTCCAGTCCTGACTCCACCAACAAGCAGTGTGTCACCTTGGGCAAGTTTCCCTGCTCTTTTAGAGGTTGGAAAAGTATAGATTTATTGCTCAGATAGAGAGTGGGCAACATGAGAGAACAACATGAGAAGAATACATTAATATTTTAATAGTGTTCAGAGGCATAAGCATGAACAATTGTAGAAAATATGTACTTGAGGGAAAAATAAGTTTATCATTGAGAATGAATTCCCACAAAGCTGAGAAAAATCTGTTAAGGATTGATGGCTTGACCTTCAACCCATTCATATATTTTCCATTTCTTAAAAATAAAAATGTCTCTTCCTCCTCCTTCCTGTGGCCCTTTCTTTTGATTGCAAAAGAGAGATTTTTTTTTTGTAGAAAATTTGGAAAACACAGAAAATTGCTAAGAAGGAAATGAAAACGATGTTAATATCCAGAAAAAAAATTTAAAGGTTTTAATATAACCTTGTAGTTTTCTTGCCTTTGTATATGTATGTCTACATGTAATCAGAACCATATTGAATGTAATATTCCAAACGATTATTTTTATTTAATAATATACTGTGGCCATTTTCTCACATTAATGATATTCTTCTAAAATATAATTTAAAATCAATGCATAGTATTCCAAAATATGCAACTTGTTTAAAATATTTTTTCCCGTTACAAATAGTTCATTGGAAAATACAAAAAGATAGAAAGAGGAAAAACAAAATTAATGATAATTCTATTACCCAAAGAAATTAAAGTTTTCTTCCAAGCTGTTTTTCTAGGCATATTCACCACATTTTTAATTTGTATTTTGTCTTTTTATTTAACAAAATAGCATACTTATCTTCCTATATCAGTAAAATTTATCTTACATATAACATTAAAATTTATAGTTAAATTTTTAATTATATAATTAACATTTGTAATTATTTCTGTGTGATTATGTATATAATATATGCAGTTATTTTTTACAGTTTGCATACTTAACAGTTATTGTGAGCTATTATGTACTAGACATTTGGCATACGCATGAGAAGAGAACAGGTATAAATTATGAATGAGAGTATAAATTCTTACATAATCTTTTTGTTTTCTTTACCAATACATATGTTTATATGTGAACTAATACATTTCAGTGCTGTCATTGTGAGTAGCCGCATTGTAATCCATTTGCATCATCATCTATTTCACTAATTTGGTGCACATTTAGATTGTTAATTTTTTCCTAACAGCATTGTAATAAATATCTTATAGTCAAATTTTTTTTCACATTGTTAATTATTTTCCTATGACCATTTCCTAGGGTATAATATCTTGATTAAAAGACTTATGTATTTTTAAAACTTTTGATATCTACTGCCAAAATACTATTTATACCAATTTTAACTCCTAACAGCAATGTCTGAGTGCCATTTTCCCAAACAAAAAATAGCATATCACTGGCATTTTTTTTTAACTATACGTGTTTTAAATTCCTAATAAGTTTATATTTTGTCTAAATGTTTATTGAAGAAAAATTTCTTCATTGGTGAATTATTTTTTAGGTCTTTTTATCAGTTTTTGGAAGAATATTGGTTATTTTTGTCCTGAAGTATATAAATTTTTAGAATACTAGAGTTAACTATTTTTCTGCTGTATATAGTTTTCCAGTGTGTAGTTTGATTTTAATTCTATTTATTATATTTTTGACACTCTACAGTCAAATCTATCAATATTTTCCTTTCTATTACTGTCTTTGATTTTATGCCAGAAAGACTCTCCTAGTCACCCCTGGATTATATATATTTAAAACTTACATGATTTTCTTAATAAAATTTTCTTAATTAAAACATGATTTAAAGTTTTAATCTAAGTGAAAATTACTTATTTTGGCAAATAATATAATGTAAGAGTCTACCCTTTATTTCTCCTAAATAGTTAACCAATGATCCCAGCACTATTTGGTGAATAATTAATCCTTTCCACACTGAAGTGCCACCTTTATATAGGCTTGGATGTATTGCTAGAGTTTCTAGTGAGTACCACTCTCTTTTATTCATTGTACAGTTATTGTTCAATTTGAATATCTGGCAGCACAAATTTCTCCTTTCTTTATCTTTCTTTTCAGTGTTTTCTTAGATTTACCTTTTTATTCTTTCAAATGCGTTCTCTTTTCTTTATTGAGATATAATGTCTCTTTTTGCTTATTGTTAACTCAAAAGTTATTTAAAAGAGGACTTAACATTGCCAATCTGATAGCCCTTTTCTCTCTCCACTTATTAATTTTCTAATTTTGGATTGCATGTTAGAGATTCTGGCTTTTATGTTTTAAATTTTATAAAAATTTCATTGAGACCTTAATAAGTGATCAATTTTTGTAAATGTTTCATTAGTTTTTGAAAAGAATGTATTCTTTATGGGTACAAACTTCTCTGAGGCAAGACTATTAAATTACACTTTAAAAAACTAAAACATAGGCCGGGCGCTGTGGCTCACGCCTGTAATCCCAGCACTTTGGGAGGCTGAGGCGGGCAGATCACCTGAGGTCGGGAGTTTGGGACCAGTCTGACCAACATGGAGAAACCCCATCTCTACTAAAAAAAAGAAAAAAAAAAAACACAAAATTAACCGGGCATGGTGGCACATGCCTGTAATCCCAGCTATTCGGGAAGGCTGAGGCAGGCGAATCACTTGAACCTGGGAAGCAGAGGTTGCGGTGAGCCAAGATTGAGCCATTGTACTCCAGCCTGGGCAACAAGAGCGAAACTCCGTCTCAAAAAAAAAAAAAGAAAGAAAGATAAGAAAACATCTTATTCAAACTTCTTATTTTTGATATTTATTTTTGTTCCATTTTATCTGTCAGTTTTTGAGAGTGGTCTGATATGGTTTGGCTGTGTTCCCAGGCAAATCTCATCTTGAATTATAGTTTCCACAATCTCCACCTGTTGTCAAAGGGACCAGTGGGAGATAATTTAATCACGGGGGTAGTTACCGTCATGCTGTTCTCGTGATAATGAGTGAGTTCTCATGAGATCTGATGGTTTTATAAGGGGCTTTTCCCCCTTTTTGCTTGGTACTTCTTCGTCCTGCTGCCCTGTGAAGGACTGTTTGCTTCCCCTTTCACCATGATTGTAAGTTTCTTGAGGCCTCCTGAGCCATGCGAACTGTGAGTCAATTAAACCTTTTTCCTTTATAAATTACAAAAAAATAAGAATAAAAAAAAGTTAGCTGGGCGTGGTGGTGCACGCTTTTAGTCCTAGTTATGCGAGAGTCTGAGGTGGAGGGTCACTTTAGCCCGGGCGTTCAAGATTACAGTGAGTTATGATCATGCCACTGCACTCCAACCTGGGTGACAGAACAAGACCCTGTCTCAAAACAAACAAACAAACAAAAAACACCAAAACAACAGGTTTGTAATTAAGACAGTGTAAGGCAAATTTAATTTAGTGTTTACAAGTGGAGTTGATCACTCACTGAAAGATAATGCTTTTATATACTATTTCCTATATTTATAAATGGATTAATAAAGTTGTAAGTTGAATTTGAAGGCTTCAGGAAATCTAAGTTCTAAAATTTGTATTTTATTTTTGTTTATTTATTTTTGAGCAGAGTCTCATTCTGCTGCCTAGGGTGGAATGCAGTAGCATAATCACAGTTCATGGCAGACTTGATCTCTTGGGCTCGTGATCCTTCCATATCAGCCTCCCCAGTAGCTGGGACTACAGGTATATGTGCCATAACACCTGGCTGATTTTTTTTGTTTGTTTGTTTTGTAGAGATGGGATCTCATCATGTTGCCCAGGCTGGTCTCAAACTCCTGGGCTCAAGTGATCCTCTCACCTCAGCCTTCCAAAGTGCTGGGACTATAGGCATGAGACATTGCCAGAAATGTGTGACTTTAAAGTTTAACATTTTAAATTAAAATATTAAAAATTTTAATATAAAAGAAGTTATTAAAAATATTTTTCAGTACCAAGAAGCCATCCTAGGATATAAAACACCACGCACATTAACACTCGGTATTTCTCATTTAAACTTGCAACAAATGCCATGTTTTCAGACCCACTCCTAAGCCTGCTTTCTCAATAAGGGGTTTTGCAGTATGGCTTCTAGAGTTCTGAAGTGTGGTTTGGTTTTGCGAGCATGACCCCATATAAGCACTTGGTATTTATCTTTGTCAGCTTTCATAATTCCCCCACTTCCTATCTTCTAAGAATTTGTTTTGATTGTTGTTATCTCTTCTTCTGCAATCTTTGTCTCTGTGAGTTTGGACTTTTTAATGTGTGCCATTTGAGTGAGGTTTCAGGATAGAATAGAGATAAATGCCTGTGCTCTATCTTCCAGGTTTCCTTGAAATTCAGTATATCTTTTCTATTACTTCATTTTCAGTCTTTGTGTGTAATTTTGGTTTAGCTGTTTATTACAAATAGCTAATGCTGAGTTCAGGTGGATTAAAAACAACAACGAAACTACAAGGCATAGATTTGAGAATCTTTGCTTTAATAGACTGAGGCAGGCAGATCACAAGGTCAGGAGATCAAGGCCATCCAGGCCAACATGGTGAACCCCATCTCTAGTAAAATACAAAAAATTAGCTGGGCGTGGTGGCGTGTGCCTGTAGTCTCAGCTATTTGGGAGGCTGAGACAGGGGAATCACTTGAACCCAGGAGGTGGAGGTTACAGTGAGTCGAGATCGCTGCCACTGCACTCTAGCCTGGCGACAGAGTGAGACTCCATCTCAAAAAAAAAAAAAAGGAAAGTTGAACACATCCCATTGTTTGTAATAACTGATGTTTGCTTATTTCCCTGATACCTTATGGTGAGTTCTATTTGTTATGTTTTTTTAAAAAAATCTAGTTTTGGAGTCATATGTATTTTTCTTTTGCTAGTAGTTGCTCATATTTTAAGCAATAACACTTAAACTTATATTTTTAAAAATTAATGTTGAGAAAATTTCAATATCTAGAACCTATCACCATGCCCCTATGACTTTTCTCCCCTTAAGATTCCCTCCACTTACCATCATCCATGTTTTGTTTAGAATAATCTGAATTTTACCTCTAGAGTGTTATGTAAACAAAATTATGGTTATACTTTATTAGGAATTAGTATTATCAATATTACTTATACTTAACTGTAACTTTTACTACTTTCTTTATCACTGTTATTATGTTCTTTGTTGAATTCATTTTTATTTTAATGGTTATTCTCACATAATTTTTTTCAGAAAGGGTTTATTGTGGTAAATGTTCTGAGCCTTGCACCTGAATATGTCTTTATATTGCTCCTAAATGTGCATGATAGTTTTGACTGGGTATTAGATTAAAAGCAACTTTCTTTCAAAACTTTAAAGATATTGTTCCATTATCATGTTGTCCAGAGTTGTGGGTAAGAAGTCTGAAGCTAATTTAAATTTTGCTTTTGTGTTTTGTCTTTTACAACCTTAACGATTTTCTTTTGAGTTCAGAAAATTTTACTAAGCTGTATCAAAAAAATGGCTTTTTGTTTGTTTAATTCTTTCTACATGGCACTCGGTAGACCCATTCAGTCTGAAGATTAGAATCCTGCTTTAGCTCAGCATAGATACTTTTCTCTCCTTCCTTCCTTCTGTCCTTCCTTCCTTCCTTACTTCCTCCCTCCCTCCCTCCCTCCCTTGCACCCTCCCTCCTTCCCTCCCTTCCTTCCTTCTTTTTTTTTTTTTTGAGATAGGGTCTCTCTCTCTCTCTCTCTCTCTCTCTCTGTTGACCAGGCTGGAATGCAGTGGCATCATTATGGCTCATTGCAGCCTCAACCTCCTGGGCTCAAGTGATCCTCCCACCTCAGCCTCCTGAGTAGCTGGGACTACAGACGTGTGCCATTACGCTTGGCTAATTTTTGTATTTTTTGTAGAGACAGGGTCTTGCCATGTTGCCCAGGCTGGTTCTCAACTCCTGGGCTCAAGCACTCAAGCAATCTGCTTGTCTTGGCCTCCCAAAGTGTTGGGATCACAGGAGTGAGCCACCATGCCTGACCTCTCTCTATTATTTCTTTATTTACCTCCCTCTGTTTTCTCCATTTTTTTTCCTTTTTCTAACCCCTACTATGAAGATGTGTGAGCTTCTGGTTCTATCCTTCATGCCTTCTAAATTCAGATTATTCTAAACATGCATTAAATGCTTGCTTGAGGCTTAATTATTTTCTTTTTTAAAAAATATATCGGTGCCTTTCATGCTGAGCCTTTTCTTAAATATTTGGTGATTCTTTTAAATGTGTTTATATGTGCAGAAGACAGTTGTAATTGAACAGCCACGTGAAAATCCCTTTATGCCTGTCAGTGAATGCCTCGTCTGATTATACAAACTTTGTCTATTAATTTTCTATTGCTTCTGTTAACAAATTACCACAAACTTAAAGCAACAAAGATTTGCTATCTTGTAGTTCTGAGGGTAGAAGTCCAAGAGGGGTCTAAAATGGGGCTAACATCAAAGTGTCAGCACCATCCTCTGGAGGCTCCAGGGGAGACTTTGTTCCCTGCCTTTTCCAGCTTCTGAGGCTTCCCACATTCCTTGGCTCATGACTTCCTCCGTCTTCAAACAGCAGTCACATTGCTCAGATCGCCTGCCTCATGCCTTCTTGGATTCTGATTCTCCTGCCTTCCTCTTTCACTAAGGACCCCCATGATTATATTGGACCCTCAAGATCTTTCACTTAATCACATCGGCAAACTCCCTTTTTCCATGTAAAGTAAGAGTCACAGGTTCTGGGGATTAGGGCTGAATATCTTTGGGAAGCCATTGTTCTGCCTAGTGCCCCCTGGCTGGGATGGCTGTACAGTGTTCCTTGTCCCCTACTGCAGCCTTTAAATGACCTGGGGACCCGTCTATTTATCCACCTGGCACTTAATCCAGGAGTCTCTCCTGTCAGAATTCTCAATTTTAGAAAATCTGTTCTCATGGCTCTATTCTGGGGGCAAATTTTGGAGTCAGAAGACCCAAGAACAGGGTTGTCTGTCAGTTTGTTTGGGCCGTTGATTACTTGTGTTACCTACTGCTCAAGCTCTTCTTTTGCAGTTGGCTTTCTATGCTTCTAATCTTTGCAGGTCTTCTGTTTGTTGGGTCAGAGAGATTGCATGTGAGGGTCAGCTCTTCATGATTGATGACATACTTTAAAGCCAACTCCTAGATGCCTACTTCTCCTTGACCCTTGCTCTCCCAATATTTTTCTACTGATAAGATATAGAGAAGAATGATGCAAAAGCAGACTTGTAATAAACATTTAGGTTACCTATAAGATAGGAAGATGAAGAAATGAAGTCTGTTTTATGACAACCCTTTAGTACTCAGGCGATACTCTTTGTCAGGACATCTGCCTGGAGTGAGGGAACCAGGGAGTCCAATCACAGACTGCATTAAAAGCGCATCTTAACATGACACTCTGAAAATATGTGTTTTGGGAGCTGCAAAGTCTTGGTACCTGTTAGCATTCTGCCAAGAACAGCTATTGTGACAGGAATAAACCCATTTTCAAACTTGCTAAAGCTAGAAGCCTTCTGTGTCTCATTCCTTGGGATTCAAATGTTGCCTATACTATTGCAGTATTCACATCACAGGTTGACCATATTTGGAACTCTTCCTGTGGCAGTGTAAACAAGGTCAAATAGGAGAGAAGCCTAAATCTGTTGTCTCTGTCAGCCTTTTCTCATTGGCTCTGTATCCCCTGGAAATTTCTGCCTGTTTTAATCTGCCAGTGGTACTTCTCCCCTGCTTTCAGCAATGCAATAGATTTTAAAAAAATTGATTCTGTAATTTGTAGATTTTGGGGAGGGAGAAGAGGAAAACACGTCATTTATTAGCCAGTGTAAATAGGAATATTCAGCCCATTTTTCTAGAAAAGTGAACATAGTTTGAAGTCAGGTAGCGTGGTGCCTTCAGCTTTATTCTTTTCGCTTAGGATTGTCTTGGCTATATGGGCTCTTTTTTGGTTCCATATGAAATTTAAAGTAGTTGTTTCCAATTCTGTGAAGAAAAGTCAATGGTAGCTTGATGGGGATAGCATTGAATCTATAAATTACTTTGGGCAGTATGGCCATTTTCACGATATTGATTCTTCCTATCCATGAGCATAGAATGTTCTTCCATTTGTTTGTGTCTTCTTTTATTTTGTTGAGCGGTGGTTTGTAGTTCTCCTTGAAGAGGTCCTTCACATCCCTTGTAAGTTGTATTCCTAGGTATTTCATTCTCTTTGTAGCAATTGTGAATGAGAGTTCACTCATGGTTTGGCTTTCTGTTTCTCTATTATTGGTGTATAGGAATGCTTGTGATTTTTGCACACTGATTTTGTATGCTGAGGCTACAGTAACCAAAACAGCATGGTACTAGTACCAAAACAGATATATAGACCAATGGAACAGAGCAGAGGCCTCAGAAATAACGCCACACATCTACAACCATCTGGTCTTTGACAAACCTGACAAAAACAAGCAACGGGGAAAGGATTCCCTTTTTTTTTGAAACACAGTCTCTCTCTGTCGCTCAGGCTGGAGTGCAGTGGCGTGAACTCGGCTCACTGCAAGCTCTGCTTCCTGGGTTCACAGCATTCTCTTGCCTCAGCCTTCTGAGTAGCTGGGACTACAGGCGCAAGCCACCACGCCCGGCTAATTTTTTGTATTTTTAGTAGAGACGGGATTTCACCATGTTAGCCAGGATGGTCTCAATCTCCTGACCTCGTGATCCATCCGCCTCAGCCTCCCAAAGTGTTGGGATTACAGGCGTGAGCCACCGCTCCTGGCAGGATTCCCTATTTAATAAATGGTGTTGGGAAAGCTGGCTAGCCTTATGCAGAAAACTGAATCTGGTCCCTTTCCTTACACCTTATACAAAAATTAACTCAAGATGGATTAAAGACTTAAACACAAGACCTAAAACCATAAAAACTCTAGAAGAAAACCTAGGCAATACCATTCAGGACATAGGCATGGGCAAAGACTTTATGACTAAAACACCAAAAGCAACTGCAACAAAAGCCAAAATTGACAAATGGGATCTAATTAAACTAAAGAGCTTCTGCACAGCAAAAGAAACTATTATCAGAGTGAACAGGCAACCTACAGAATGGGAGAAAATTTTTGCAATCTACCCATCTGACAATGGGCTAATATCTAGAATCTACAAAGAACTTAAACAAATTTACAAGAAAAAAACAAACAACCACATCAAAAAGTTGGCAAAGGATATGAAGAGACACTTCTCAAAAGAAGACATTTATGTGGCTAACGAACGTGAAAAAAAGCTCATCATCACTGGTCTTTAGAGAAATGCAAATCAAAACCACAATGAGATACCATCTCATGCCAGTTAGAATGGCGATCATTAAAAAGTCAGGAAACAACAGATGCTGGAGAGGATGTGGAGAAATAATGCTTTTACACTGTTGGTGTGAGTGTAGGAGTGTAAATTAGTTCAACCACTGTGGAAGACAGTGTGGCGATTCCTCAAGGATCTAGAACCAGAAATACCTTTTGACCCAGCAATCCCATGACTGGGTATATACCCAAAGGATTATAAATCATTCTACTATAAAAACACATGCACACGTATGTTTATTGCAGCAATGTTCACGATAGCTAAGACTTGGAACCGACACAAATGCCCATCAATGATAGACTGGATAAAGAAAATGTGGCACATATATACCATGGAATACTATGCATTCATAAAAAATGATGAGTTCATGTCCTTTGCAGGGACATGGATGAAACTGGAATCCATCATTCTCAGCAAACTAACACAAGAATAGAAAACCAAACACTGCATGTTCTCACTTATACGTGGGAGCTGAATAATGAGAACACATAGACACAG
Source organism: Symphalangus syndactylus (assembly GCF_028878055.3). NCBI lineage: Eukaryota > Metazoa > Chordata > Mammalia > Primates > Hylobatidae > Symphalangus > Symphalangus syndactylus. The sequence goes on along the minus strand of NC_072441.2, from coordinate 44,308,293 downwards.
GGAGGGGAACATCACACACGGGGGCCTGTCGGGGATGATGGGTCTAGGGGAGGGATAGCATTAGGAGAAATACCTAATGTAGATGACAGGTTGATGGGTGCAGCAAACCACCATGGCACACGTATAACTATATAACAAACCTGCACATTCTGCACATGTATCCCAGAGCTTAAAGTATAATTTTAAAAAATTAAAAAAGTGAGCATAGGTATAAGAGCTGTTGAGAGTCGTAAACATACAGCAGTCAATATCATGCCTGCTCAGCTCCCTGGGCTTGTCAAAGAAATACACACGTGTTCTGTTGCAGCGTTTGGATCATTGAAGAAATGCCATAAGCTTTAAACATGTAATTGTTACTGCCATCTTTGAGAAGGAAAATAGGAAACAAAGTTATGACAATTGTGTCATGTTTGTTCTTTTAGCAACAGTAACTTGACCAAAATTTTCCTGAGTGATGTATGTAGCAAATGCCTCTGGCACCCATGTCATATCTCCTCAGCCCACCTCTGTTTTTAGCTGTAGCTGCAGTGGACAGTTCCATACAAGTTCACACTCACCTTGTGCTGACAATGCCACACTTCACATGTATGCTGTGCGTCTTCCTGCTTTCTTCCCCAGGGCTTTCTTTGATGCCACAAAAGCCTGCACAATCCCCATGCAAGTGCAGCCCAATGGGGTGAGAGTCTTAATGCCTTCAAGGTCAACACTCAACCAACGTGGGACAGAACCCAGTGGATAAATGCTCCAGCCCCCTGTCCTTTGGGTGGCCACTTCTTTGTGGGGGCATTATGCATGCTTTTCAAGAGCTCCAGGCCAAGTCATATCCCTGTTTGCTCATAGTGGTGAACTTGATAATGCATCTTTATTTTTGTTTTTCCTTCTCTCTTCTCTCACTCTCCTGGCTCCCCCACCCCTGCTTTCTGGAACCACCTCCCCAGCAGATCATCTATACCCAAGACTTTGTCTCAGGCTTTGCTTTTGACAAAACGCAAACTAAGACAATGTCATTAAATGTCTACTGAAGAATTTTTATGAAGCTTTAAATAAGATTGAAGTGCTTTACAGCTCGCCTTAGCTATTAGGGAGATGTAGAAAAAAATGGGAAATATCATTGGGAATCTCAATGTTTTATTGACCTTCAGCAACATAATCACATATGAAAGCATAACTGCTGAGTAATTCTAGTTCATCAGCATCCTGGGGCTGCAATAGTATAGATGAGAGGAAGAATGAGGAAAATAGCTATTTATTATTGCATGCCTTTATAGGGGCTTCTTTATGTGCTACATTTAACCCACTGACTAACCCTTAAAGATGAACATTAGAATCTCCATTTCATACAAGTAAGAGGTAAAACAATAATATAATTTGCCCAAGGCTGAAATAACCAGTTAATGGCTGATACCAATTACTGGTCATTACCATTCACTGGTAGTAATTTTAAATGAATAATGTATATAATCCATTTATTTCATGTTTACCCTTTTCTTTTAAACTTTATTTAAAAATTTTTATTCAAGGTAATATGTACACATTGTACAAAATTCTAAGATGCAAGAAGGTGTGCTGTGAAAAGCGTATCTCTCTCTTCTGCCTTTGCTCTAGGCCTTTTAAGGAAATATCTACTTTTGTCAGTTTCTTGCATGTTCTTCCAGAGATATGCTGTATGTATACGGGCTATTTTATTTTATTTTATTTTATTTTGAGACAGAGTCTTGCTCTGTTGCCCAGGCTGGAGTGCAGTGGTGTGATCTCAGCTCACTGCAACCTCTGCCTCCCGGGTTCGAACAGTTCTTCTTCCTCAGCCTCCCAAGTAGCTGAGACTATAGGCATGTGCCACTGTGCACCACTAATTTTTGTATTTTTAGTAGGGACAGGGTTTTCCTATGTTGGCCAGGCTGGTCTCAAACTTCTGACCTCAGGTGATCTGCCCTCCTCGGCCTCTCAAAGCCTGGGATTGCAGGCGTGAGTCACTGTGCCAGGTTGGTTATTTTATTTTTATTTTTACATATAACATGAACATTGCTCTTTGCTTTGCTTTGCTATTTTCACATAAAATATGTTAGAGACCTTTACAATTAATTCATGGAGAACTGACTTACTATTTTTAGCTATTGTGTAATATTCCATTGTATGTATGCATTCTCTATCATCTATAGTATCTGTTAAATTTTATCCTATAAAACCTTAACACTTTTTTTTTTTTTTTTTTTTTTTTTTTTTGAGACAGAATCTCGCTCTCCTGGAGGCTGGAGGGCAGTGGCACAATCTTGGCTCATCACTGTCTTTGTCTTCTGGGTTCAAGCAATTCTGCCTCAGCCTCCCGAGTAACTGGGCCACAGGTGTGCACCACCATGCCTGGCTAATTTTTGTATTTTTATTAGAGATGGGGTTTCGCCATGTTGGCCAGGCTGGTCTGGAGCTCCTGACCTCAGGTGATCTGCCCGCCTTGGTCTCCCAAAGTGCTGAGATTACAGGCATGAGCCACTGTGCCTGGCCTCTTAATACCTTTTGATACTGGTTGAACCAATTATTTAAAAATTCTTAGTGGCATAAATTATAAAAAATAAGAAAATGTTTTAAGAAACCAATAATAAGCGGTTATTCTATCTCTTTGTGCATAGGAAGCTTTGAATTGTACAGAATTTTTTTTGCACTTAAAAATTTTTATTATGAACATTGAACATTGTCAACTATACACTAGGATAGAGATACTAGAAAAATAAATCCAATGTACAGATTAAGTACATTCAGTAAATATGAAGATTTAGTCATTTTCTCTTTACATATCTTTTTAGAAGTTTTATTTTCTTTTGGTGCATTTTAAATAAAAACTTAATGTCTTTTTCACTCCTATGTGCTTTTGGTATGCATTTCTTTGTGTGTGTGTGCGCATATGTTTGTTATAGGAGCACTTAGCATAATTACCCTCTTAGCAAATTTTTAACTATACAATTTTGTATTGTTAACTATAGGCACTATGCCGTACAGTGTAACTCTAGAACTTACTCATCTTGCATACCTGAAATTTTGTACCCTTTGACCAATACCTCCCCATATCACCTTTTCCCCAGCCCCTGACATACACCCTCCTATGCTCTGCTCCTATGAGTCTGACTGTTTTAGATTTCTCATGTAGGTGGAGTCATGCAGCATTTGCCAGTGTCTAGCTTATTTCACTTAGCATAGTGTCCTCCTGATTTGTCCATATTGTTGCAAATGGCAGGATTTTTTCCTTGTTAATGTTTCCATTTTGTGTGTGTTTGTGTGTATATACGCCACAATATCTTTATCCATTCATTTGTAGATGGACTTTCAGATTGCTTCCATGTCTTCACTGTTGTTGTGACTAATGCTGTAATGAACACGAGAGTGCAGATATCTCTTCAAAATTCTGATTTTCAATTCCTTTGGACATATATCCTCAAATGGGATTGCTGAATCCTATAGGGTAGTTCTATTTTTAATTTTTTGAGGAATCTCCATACTGTTTTCCATAGTGGGTGCACTAATTTACATTCCCACCAAGAGTGTACCCTTTTCTCTACATGTTCGTCAACTCTTGTTATCTCTTGCCTTTTTGATCATAGCCATTCTAATAGTGTGAGGTGATATCTCATTGTGGCTTTGATTTGCATTTTCATGATGATTTGTGATATTGAAATTTTTCTATATATCCATTGGCCATTTATATGTCTTCTTTGGAGAAATATCTATTGAGGTCCTTTATTCATTTTTAATTGGGTTATTATTATTATTTTGCTATTGAGCTGTAGAAGTTCCTTATATATTCTAGATATTAGTCATTTATCATTTAAATGGTTTTCAAACTTTTTTTTGCCATATTATAGGTTACCTTTTCATTTCATTGATTGTTTCCTTTGCTGTGCAGAAGCTTTTTAGTTTGATGCAATACCACTTGTTTATTATTGCTTTTGGTGTCATTATCCAAGAAGCCATTGCCCAGATCATTGTCAAGAAGCTTGTTCCCTATGTTTTCTTCTAGGAGTTTTATGATTTCAGATTTTAGATTTGTCTTTAATCCATTTTTGTGCATGGTATAAGCTAAGTGCCCAATTTTATTCTTTTGCATGTGGATATCCAGTTCTTCCAGTAGCATTATTGAAGAGACTATTTTTTCCTGTATATTCTTGGCACCCATGTCAAACACCATTTGGTCATATATGTGTAGGCATATTTCTGGGCTCTTTATTCTGTTCCATTGACCTATATGTCATTTTTATGCCAGTACCACACTGTTTTGATTACTGTAGATTTCTAATATGTTTTGAAATCAGGAAATATACCTCCAATTTGGTTCTTCTTGCTGAAAATTGCTTTGGCTATTTAGAGTCTTTTGTGTACTTTTTAAAATTTCTGTAAAAAATGCCATTGGTTTTTTGATATGATTTGCACTGGATCTGTAGATTACTTTGGATAGTATGGAGAGGGATTAACCATATTAATCCCTCTGACCCAATAAATATTAAGGCTGAATAATATTTCATTATTTCAGTATATATATTGAAAATGATTATAGACACACACACACACACACACACACCACAATTTATTTATTCATTCATCCATTGATGGACTTTTAGATTGCTTTTAGAATGCAGGAGTTCATTCCATGTATTTCTTAGTTCTTCAATTTCCTTCATCAATGTTTCACAGATTCTGATGTACAAGTCTTTCAACTTGGTTAAACTTATTCCTAAATAGTTTATTCTTTTTGATGCTATTGTAAATGGGATTGGTTTCCTAAATGTTTTTTTTTTTGGATAGTTTTTTGTTAGTGTATAGACATGCAACTAATTTTCGTACGTTGATTTTTGTATCCTGTAACTTTACTGAATTACTTTCTTAGTTCTAACAGATTTTATTGTGGAGCCTTTAGAGTTTTATACATATGAGATCATGTCATCTACAAACAGATAATTTAACTCTTTCTTCTCTGATTTGGATGCTTTTTATTTCTTTTTCTTGCCTAATGGCTCTGGCTAGGACTTCTGGGACTATGTTGAATAGAAATGATGAGATTGGGCATCCTTGCCTTGTTGTGGATCTTGAGAAAAAGTTTTCATGAACTGTGCAGAATAGGATTCTCTTCAATTAGATATCTGTCTGTCTCTGTCTCTTTGTTCTGTCTCTCTATCTCTGTCTATCCATCTCTCCCCTTCCTCTAATATCAATCTTTAAAAATTATGCCATGCTCAGTCTCAAAATTCTACCGACTGAATTTAAAAGTTGTTGTCAGTGTCAGTTTAATTCAATTTCTATTGGCTTAGAGGGTTTTTCACAAGCAGGCATCAATTTCAGAAACTTCTTTTCTTCATTAAGATGTGTAAGACAAATGTATTGGCTATAGATTCTTTTCAGATAGTATAAGAAAATCCAAAAAGTATACATTAGATAAATCCAAAAGTTTATTCCTATTCATAAAGCCCCTCTAAAACTTTTTAGAGCATGCCTACTTCTATGATTGAAGGAAGATTCCTAATGGAACTAGTAAACTGTCATTTGCAAACGTCTAATCTTTCATATTATTTTTTACTTTATTCTGTGTTTTGGACCTATTAACCAATAACCTAGAATAACCTCATTCATTCAAGCTCAATTTATAAAAAGCTGTTCATTAATGTTTTCCATAGACACATACATATATTTATATTTTTAAATTAAACTTTTAATGTTGAGATAATTGTAGGTTCACATGCAGTTTTAAGAAATAATACAAAGAGGCCAGCCACAGTGGCTCACACCTGTAATCTCAGCACTTCGGGAGGCTGAGGCGGGTGGATCATTTGAGGTCAGGAGTTCAAGATCAGCCTGGCTGACATGGTGAAACCCCATCTCTACTAAAAATACAAAAATTAGCTGGGAGTGGTGGCACACATCTGTAGTCCCAGCTACTTGGGAGGCTGAGGCAGAAGAATCGCTTGAACCCGGGAGGTGGAGGTTTGGAGACTGCAGTGAGCCAAGATCACACCACTGCACTCTAGCCTGGGCAACAGATGGAGACTCTACCTCCAAAAAAAAAAAAAAATGAAATAATACAAGGAGATCCTATATACTCTTTACCTACTTTCTCCTAATGGTAACCACTTGTGAAACTACAGTACAATGTCACAACTAGAACATTGACAATGATAGTCAATACCCACATTTCTATCACACAAGTTTCCCTCATGTTGCCATTTTATAGCCACCTCAACTTCCTTCCCAACCCCACACTCTTTTAACTCTGTAACCACTAATCTGTGCTCTATTCCCATAGCTGCAATTTCAAGAATGTTGTGTAAATGCAGTCATGTGGTATGTATATACATTAAATGTTTTTTCCTGTTTTTAAAAACAGGCTTCTTCAGGAATTAGACATAAACTCATAGATAACATTTTTAAGTCAACATGGTGACACATTGGTCTGATTTTTTAAACAATCAGCTCATCCCACAAAAATTCAATATTTTCATTTATAAAGACTTATTTAAACTTACTGAATTAGACTGGATTCCCTGAAACTGATTCTGAACTGGAGACTTGTATAAAGAAGTTCTCTTGGGGTTTGGTCTGAGTAGTCACCCTGTAAGGAAGTGAGGAGGGCAGGATTGGGCAGGACAAACTGCCCCACAGAGCAGTTGCAGCTGAGGCCTCAGCACATCCAATTAGGTATTTGAGGACCAGGAAATGATCACTAGGTGAGTTGAAGTACCCAGTGGATTGAGTGGGCCCAACCTGAGCCAGAAACATGCCACAACCTCATTTATTACCTTGCCCCCTATGTTTCCGCTCTAAAATAAGTCATGATGGTGCTTTGATTCCCCAGATATCAATGACATTTCACACCCTGCATTAATAATCCTGGAAAGGTCTGAGTAGTCCGCTTTCTCCAAAACATGGTTACCCAAGTAAATGGGCCATCAATTCCTTTAGGAAAGGACTGGGAGAATTGCTACTGAATACATTTGATGCAATGTTGTAGTATTCATCCTCATAGGGACCTGGTGTTTCCTTTAGTCATTAGGTTCTGAATTTGAGAACTGGCTCACGTCTGGACAATAAATTGTGACTTTACTAGAGTGGTTGCCTTTAGCTTTCTGATCATCTAAACATTCATCCTTGATTTTTTAAAAAAACATGCATAAATTAAGCAATATCCTTATTGTCTGCCCACTTCTTTTGCCTCTATGAACACTGTGTTCCAGGAGCCATCTCCATGTCTCTCTGAGGGTTGAGGAGCCCTAGTTGCCATTCCAATCTTGCAGTTCATCACAATAATTGTACTCACCTTGGTTTTGATGGTTAAGTGTCATTACTTGGCCTGTTTTATCAGGATTCTGGAATAATCCCTGCTCTAGCAATACCTCTCGCTATCAGCCCTGGCCTGTATACCACTGAGCTTCTCAATGATGCAGGTGTTTCTTTATCTACTACATTTCATATCAATAACTTTGGTAAATGGAGTATACTCTGGGCCTTTTCATAAACAGTTGTCTGGGAGGTTTTCTGGCTTCACATAGCATATCCACTCTAACATACCCCTTTCTCTGATATTTATTATTTTATTTATTTATTTATTTGAGACTGAGTCTGGCTCTGTCGCCCAGGCTGGAGTGCAGTGGCGCGATCTCGGCTCACTGCAAGCTCCGCCTCCTGGGTTCACGCCATTCTCCTGCCTCAGCCTCCCGAGTAGCTGGGACTACAGGCGCCCGCCACCTCACCCGGCTAATTTTTTGTATTTTTTGTAGAGATGGGTTTTCACCGTGTTAGCCAGGATGGTCTCGATCTCCTGACCTCGTGATCCACCCGCCTTGGCCTCCCAAAATGCTGGGATTACAGGCGTGAGCCACTGCGCCCGGTCTACTCTGATATTTTAAATTCTTTTCCCCCCCAATAATATAGCAATTCTGTAACTTCTACTTAGTGTGAGCCATTGATTTTCCAAACTTCTAGGGAACAGTCTAGCAGTGTGTTACCATTGTTTGCTGGTGTTAAATCCCCCAGTAGCTGAAGGATGAGTAAATCAACCCTAAAGAGGGGATTTGGATGGAACACAACAGTATCTACTCACTGCCTTACTCCAGATCACACTATTCCTGCCATCATCTCCTGTAGTGGCTTTGCAGTGGCTTTTGTCAAAAGTGATACAAGCTTATCTGATGGCATGATCTCCAAATAAGTAACTCAAGCAACATAATAAACAGAATTTAGAAGACTACAAGCCAGGAATACAAAGATAAACAAATTACATATACAGGAGAAAGATTTAAATGATGTGACAGAATTTGGGGGAAGGGCAGTGACCATCAACAGAGTAATGAGTGAACAGGTAAGGGGGATGCCTCTAGCCAAAGAGAAAAGTTAGCTCCCTTATTTAAATAACCATAATAAAAAAAAACCCCAACAACCCAGAAACCATATTCTTATAAGCATAGTGTGCTGAGGACTATCCATTATTATCTGGTCTTTTTGATTCAATAAAGAGATTATAGTCGCCACTGCTAAAACTATCTCATTAAATAATACAATGATAATAGCAACCATTTATTGAATGTTTGTAGTGCTAAGTGCTTTATAAAACATGAACTCCTTATATACCCTTGTATGCATGTGAAGGAGTGATGACAAGAAAATGTGACCCTGGTCAAAGCTGCCACCTTTGTGGTTCTCTACTTATTACAGTGATGTTGACTACCATAATTGAAACAATGTCATCACTCTTATTTGTGGGCTGCTGTTGGAGACCGTGGAACATAACTGTGAAGTCCCAAAATATGATACACCTTCATTCTTCACAAGAGGATTTCATATTTTGAAAACAGTCAAAGTCATCCAGGGCCCAATTTAATGAATAAGTTGGAAAGATATTCAAAATAGGTAATGTAATTTTAGTTCTTTAAAATAAAAGAGAGTTGGGTTTTTGACTATTAAGCAGTAGTAGTCCTAATTTTGTTGGAAGTTTTGGAAACCAACTCTAAAGCAGTTCTCAAAAAGTACTTCTAAAATACAGCTGAAGCAATAACAGCATTGTTAGAATGAGAGTGACCTCTTAAGATAAGTACGTAAAGATTGACACTCATTTGGATTACAAACCATTAATTAAATTTTTTCTACTTCGTACACAGACAGAAAAATGGAGAGGAAGTATTATGTTGTTTTTTTAAATGGGAAGATATGTTTCCTTAAAGAGCAACTTTACTCATTTCCTACTCTTAAGTCAGATTTGCTTTGCTCAGTCTATTTTGTCATATAAGGTTCTGATAGGCTTATTTCCATATACTTTATCTTTGGAATCTTGAATTATGAACCATTCCTTAGCAAAGGGAAGCTATATTCTGAGTTTCCATAATATATTTCTTCATTTTAAGTGCATGTAATATTATCCAGATACTGGTAACAAATAGAAAAACAAATTTCATATTAAATTATTTTAAATTTACAACTTAATTGTTAAATTACATATTGAAAAAAATTTATACATTGAGCATGACATTTTGGTGATCTTAAAATTTCCTATAAATTTGTCTTTTCACCTTTATTTTTATGTATTTTGTCACTTTTAGTAGTAGGTGAATAAATTTTATTCTAACATTTGATGATAAGGTCTCTGTAAAAGACCTTGGTGAAAAGGATACAGGAAATTTAAAATGTACCTACATACTAACAAAGAAAAATTTAGAGCATTTTATGAACAGGTGAAAAAATGACAATTAGGAAAATAAATCATATCCATATTCTTTAAGAACAAATTCTCGCATGAATGTGTCTATCACAGGTAGACTGCTGTGCATGTAAGATGCTGTATGTTAAGTTGCACTGAGAACTTACAACAATTTTCACAGGTGTGAAGGTGCACAGGCAGGTAACTTCAAACCTGATTGTGTCAAATGTCATGCTTAATTAAAACGTGTTCCTTGCAAATTCGGATCTAAATTTAGACATAAGAATTTATCCTCCCTCCCCTCTTATTCTTGGAAAATCATACGTTACAGTTTTGGGGCTTGATGAACCAACTCAACAGAAAAATTCATTCACCTGTTATTGAAAAAATATGTTTTTTCTCCCTCTCAATTTCCCTGCTTAACATTTGCTGGATTGCACTGCTGAAACAGATCCTACAGCCACAGTCCCTGATGGCTAAGAAATTGACATGTTATTATTCTAGAAACTGGTTATTGCTTTTAAACATAGATGCAATTAGTTGCATAAAACACTAGAGTAAATTTGTGTAGAAATAGTTGATTATTATTTTGCCTATGGTCACATTAGCATGGTTTATTAAGCATTTTGATTACAGTAGTTTAGTAGTAATAAATTTGATTATCATTTAACAAGCTGAAAAATATATTTTAAGTATATGTATTTGTCTTACAAGAAATGTCAAAAAGTAGTAGTGATAATTGATTTTCTGTACCGGGCTATTGAAATTTTAATCACTAGATGCTGAAAAACAACCAGATTTCATGGTAAAGATCAACATTAAGAATTTCTGCACATTTTCTAGTTAAATCTAAATTTAAATGTTGAGAGAAACAATTGTAAAAAGGAATTAAACTTTCTGAGAAGAATAAAAATAAATGAAAATACAAAAATGCACTTTAAATGGGGCTATTCTTTTCCAAGGAGAAAAAAAGCGGGGGGTGGTGGTATTCTTTTCCAAGCAAGCAATCTCTTGTAAAATTCACTTTGCGGCTTCTACCCAAATCATATAGCAAGATTTCCTTATTCGCCAGACTATGGAAATAAATCAAGGACCTTTGTCCGTGCTACTAAATAATGTCCATGATATC
>NC_072441.2:41145000-41160000 GCF_028878055.3 Symphalangus syndactylus | reverse complement strand
CTTATTCATTTGTTCATTCACTTGTTCAGACATTCAACAAAGATTCACTGATGCCAGACACTCTTCTAGAGAGCAGGGATATGGAAACAAATGAGACATATTCTTGCCTTCCAGGAGCTCGCATTCTGTTTGGAAAGGAAATTATTTAAATCCAGTAGAGGCCTCTCAAATGTGGTTGGAAAATCTAAGAAGACTTCCCAGAGGCAGCAGCACTAGTGTCAGGGAAAGACTCACAAATTCCATTGCTGTAGAACCCATGTGTTGAAGACCACTACACTGGAATCTAGTTTTCTGTCCTAAAATCTACCTCCTGAGTTTGAGTAAGACTTGAACTAGTTTGCAAATATCTGTGATCTTCACCTTGCCTGCCTGCAAAGCCCATAAGCAAATTCAGAAGAGACTTCTACTTGTCCAAAGCAACATGGAGTAAAGTGGGTCAGCTAGAATTAAAATATGCTCCAGCCAAAGGTTTGTCTCATAGAAAATGGAAAAAAGTAAATGCTACAGATGTAGTGAAGTTCCTTTGATAAATGAGAGTGACTCACAATTGGGGCCATTTTTAGAAAATGTAAAGAAAAAATATGCTAACCAACGCAGAGCTCCACTCGCATTATTTTAAAAGTAGCTAATGAGATTTGATAAATCTCTAGATGGTGATAGGAAACAAAAGTGCTTCTAAAGATCTCTAAGATTGAAGACACTAATGGCCCAAGTTTTACACATTTCCTCCCAGTTTATTCTATAACCAAACAGAAGTTCAACAGAGTTGAGCTACACACTGCACAGGTGACAGTTCTTGTTCGCACGTGGGCTTCCAAGTGGGGCAAATCTATGTGGCCTTCAGCACATTATGCAAACATGCAGAACCTCCATTTCCTTACCTGTTAAGTGGCAGTGATGACACCTTACTTGAGGGGCTATCACAAAAGTTAAATGAGATACAGTACCTGACACATAACAGCATAGTTCATACTCACCTAGATTTAAGTATCAGCTCTACCACGTACTGAACAGATGGGGCAAGTTACCCAACTTTTCTAAGTCTCAGTTTCCATTTGTGTAAAATGGATCCATAAAACTTTATAGGTTTTATGAGAATTAAACGAGTAATTGCATACAAAGTGCTGAGCTCAATAATTGTTAGCTCCAATTGAATTACTAGATAAACAACAAATGATAATTCCTTCTCCTTTCCCAAATAGCTATGAAATGGGAAATAAGTGTCATTATCCTTTTGAAGGAAAGTGTGTCATCAAAAAGCCACTACAACTATTAATATTTTCACATGTAAACAATGATAGCTGGATCAATGTCTCCTTCCCAAGGCAATCAGACATTTTTAATATTCACTAGTTTGCTATGGTTTTAAATGTATAGCATCAACCCTATGATCTGATGGGGACTGATAACGGCAAAACTTTAATCGTAATATGCTTCTCTTTATAGGCGACCATGGGAACCTATTGATAAGGCTCTGGGGTCAGATTCATCTCTGTTCAGACAACTCTAGCGGTGTGACTCTAAGCAAGTGTTTTTTAACCTAAGTTCCTGCTTCCTCAACTGCAAATGCAGGAATGGCAACATCTTCCTCAAAGTTGTATGCTGAGGATAACACATGAAAGAGATGCCTGGGCCATATAATTATTTAAGAAATGTTCATTTCTTTCTTGAACTACCTCCTACCAACTATTTGGTCTGAGTTTATGAAACTGTAAATTTTGTCTAACATTTGCCTAACAAAGCATTATTACCTTGCTTAAAGAAACACACAGTACATTCTAAACCAAAAATAATTTGAATGTAATCCATTATTTTGGATTAATCGATATCATCACTCCCCTCCCTTAGAGAAGACAGGCCAGGAGTTGGTTACAGTAATTTTTGAAGTAAATTGAAGACCTTATAATTAACACTTAAGTCGGAGAAGTTATTATATTTTCCAGTGTTTCAGTATTTACAGTCCAAAATAGTGTCATCCTCAGAATATAAAGCCCTTTTACCTTTAATGATATATCAAATGCATTGGCAAATATAGCTGTTGTTAGTAATTCCTATTTAACAGATGGGCAAGATGAGGTAGTGAGATTAAATGACTAGCCCATGGCTAATATGTGATTAGAAAGACAAATTTAATCATAGTTGCCATTTGACTTCCTTTCAGGACTAGAATTAAATTTCAAGTGTCTCCTGACTCCCAGTTTGGTGCTTATTTCACTACAGTGCAATATGTGCTTTATTACATGCTTTAAAATAAGAGGAGAGAGTGGGGAGGCATAAGCACCTTCCTCCTAAAAGGCACAAAGCACAAAATACAAGGGAAATAGTCCATCATTAATTTTCATAACATTCCCCGTAAGACAACAATGAGTACCGACTCTCCCTTAGTCAGGAGGTTGGTGTAGAAACCTAAGTTTAAAAAAAGATGCACAAGATGCCCACAGATACTCAAGAAATCAAAACGACAGCCCAGAATTACCCAGTGTTAGAATGAAATTGATCACACACCTTCTGGAAAGCACACAGTTCTACAAGTCTCTATGTACGCAGGGAAATCCAAGTACCTTTTTAGCGGGGAAGGATTGTTTCACAGAACATCTAGCAGCAACCCTGGGTAAGTGGATACTGTTTTGAGAATGTTTTTAACTTAGTCACCCAATTCTCATCAGGCCCAATCAACCAACTGCCTAACCTCATTTTGTTTTGAAAAACAATGTCACAAATGTGTCCAGAGTGGGATAAAATGCACAGTAGTGAGTTCATTAACATGCCATCTGCATGCAAAACAAGGGGATTCCAGAGGCAGAATGCTTTGGTAGGCCTGCTAGAAATCAAACTCCAGGCTAAAAAATATAGAACACAACTTCGGGAGAACAATATTACAGCTACACCTTTACTTGACCCACAGTAAAGGCTGCCTGGTTTTCAAGAGCTCCAAAGCCAGCCTGAATTCTCTTTCCCTCTTTCTTAAAACTTTAAAACATGTTTCACTACTTAAAGAGGGTAAAAAAACAATTGCTTACAGCATGAGGTGGCTGATGGAGTTTTGTGAATTATATCCATCCCCATGAAGAAAGAAAGGCCTAGCTAGACCTCAGTGTCAGAAATCCATTTAGGATTGCCCGTCTTTTGAAAATCAAGCCTGTTTATCTTTCTGATTCACTCAGTAACAACTCAGAAAACTCAAACCTGCCCCCTCCATTTCTTCTGACTCCTACTGCCTCTCTCTACTCTTAGAGAAAGAAAGGATTCGATTTCCACAGGCTGCAGTTTTAACGAACCAGGGGCCTTTTCTTCCACAGTGGTACCTCAAACTTCATCAAGAGCATTGGAGTCTGCTTTTTTTCTGTTGCAATTTTCATTCCGCCTTAGCTCTCCCTGACACACCTGTGAAGTGTCACCAAATGCTGTATCACATCAACTTTTAAAAACTGCCAACTCTGCTAATGTCTGAGACCTCCTGATGTCACAGCCTTACAGGAGCTTGAAGTACACAAAAGCATAGCTTGAGTTTTACCACGCACAGCAAAAGCACCTGTGTGGGTGGGTAGGGCAGAGGGTCTTGTTGAAAGTCGTGAAATAAGACAAACAAAACCATTGAAATGAGATGTACGGTGGGGATGTTTGTGGAGCCTGTACATCCTTCTTCCTGAACTGCAGTGAGAGACACCAGCTCCTTAAACTCCCTCACAGAGCTATTTATCTAGGCAATTGTTCCTTCCATTCTCCCTACCCACCTTTTTATTACGATAGAAATTTCCTCATAGCCTAGAATTCTGAGAGAAAATATTTCATCTATTACCAATTTTATAAACATCCACTCCCACCCACTGCCAAAAAAAAAAAAACCCAAAAAACAAAACCACTGGTAAATATTATTCAGGGTATGGTTTGTACTGGCTATTTAGCTCTGGGTACAGATGGCATTTATTGAAAAACTGGAATGTATCATGGTTTTTGGTCATACTATATAGTATAACCAAGTAATTGGGTATATGGGTCCTGCAGCCTCCACGCCTGGTGCAAATCTTGCCTACCCCCCGTGTTGTTACCAGACTTAACTTACTAATTTTATGACCTTAGGCCATAATGTACACATATCTACAAAGCATCTTGCCTTTTTCTATTGATATTCTGTATTTTGAATCTATAGGTGTGTTGATCTATGCATATTTTTCCAGGTCCTTATAACCTAAGGTGGTATTTGTGAGATACCCCATGAAATAACATATAGAAATTATGGGCTTTAAGAACTGGTACTTTGGCACCCAAATCCACTGCAGTCAAGAATCTATGCAAAACCACACACACACAAAAAGAAGTCTTTTTTGCTTTGTTTCACCATTTTATATCAACATCAAAGAACGTTTCATTAAATTGGAGTAGATATTTTTCTTTAACCATTTTTCCCTTTGTAATAAAAGCACCTTGGATTTAATGGTATGTTCAAGTAATTTATTTAAATTTTTTTGTATCTTTTTAGACCCTAGCAATTAATGGGAAAAAAGTAAGTACAGCCAACAAAAATTTTAAAATAATCTGATAATTGTTAGTGTATAAGTAAAGGTATAATTTGTTCTCTTTGAATGTCTCAGAGCTTTCCCATCCTAAAACAACAAATATAAACATCAGTTCTTTTGAGGGATGTCTGCTTTTTACATCACACTAGAATATGTAAAAAGTTTTCCTAAAAATGTTCATGTGTGTGTATTATGACTTTTATATAATCTAATTTATTGTAAGGTCTTTTATGTGGCTCAAGCCACAGCTCGTTCAAAGATTCTAAACACATCCTTTACCACTTTGTGTGGAGTATGTTGATCCATTTTGCTTTCTGAGCTAACATGATTATGAAAGTGTTGTTCTCGTCCCTCAGCAACAACAATCTGTGGGCAGAGTTATTATCAATTATACCTAATTATTCATCACGAAGGAGTTAAGATTTCTCAAAATTCGAAAGAAATATCTCTTAGAGCAAGGCTGAAATGTGGGCAATCTAAATGAGTTGGCATTTCAGGTTGGATAAAGACAAAATGCAATGCTTTTTTAAGAGGAAAGAAACTAGTTATAGCTAACAGGATAAAGCACATCATCAGTGCAGGTAATTTTACCAAAATGCCCCAAATGCCAGCGTTCAATAGCAATTCTGGGACTCTGGGCCTTAATAACAACACCCCGACATGTTGGAGGCTGCGGCAAAAACAAAGTAAGTAATATTCACCCCACCTGTGCTTAAACTTGTGACATTGTTCATCATGTATGTTTTTGTATTTTTATTTTTTTAAAATGCTGCATTAAAAGATCATCTTAATTACTGATTTTTTGACACCTCCTTAAATTCTATACCCAAAATAAGTGCCCACTAACCTCGACTCTACTCTTAGCCCTGCTTAATAAGTAATCTCCCTGAACTTTAGTTACCTCATCTGTAAAACTGAGGGAATAATAATTAAAAGGATTATGAGGACTGAATGATATTGCATGCGTAAGTACTTGTTCATTGTAAATGTTAACGTATAAATACCTTTACAAAGCTTTATGCAACTCCAAGATAAAGTTATTAAACATTATATTTAAAGATGTAAGGTTTATGGCAAGTTTATGTCCCATGATTGATGACAGAAACTGAATCAGAGGCCTTAGAGAAATAGAATCTAAGACACACCTATTCCTACCAAACCTTATTTAAATAAAGAAAACGGTACAGTAACAACCCAAGAAATCAATTTCCTTTCCAGGTTTCCTAATTAATCTTCATTTGTAAATCCTGTTTGTCCTCAGATTTTCTCTTTACAGTTCCTAAAAATATTCAATTCACCAAAAATGAAAAATTAATTTAGGAAGAAACTC
Organism: Symphalangus syndactylus; assembly: GCF_028878055.3. Classification (NCBI taxonomy): domain Eukaryota; kingdom Metazoa; phylum Chordata; class Mammalia; order Primates; family Hylobatidae; genus Symphalangus; species Symphalangus syndactylus. The sequence goes on along the minus strand of NC_072441.2, from coordinate 41,154,153 downwards.
TAACTTAAGAAAAAACTTGCAGCTCAAACAACAGGTGAAAGCATACAAATATAAAAAGAGTTTTTGAAGAAGTTGGGGATGTGAACCTTTTAGTTCAAGATGGGGGGTTGTTCTAGAGTGAAGGAAGGTGAGATGCCTCCCGTTCTCATGAGCTAATGATTGTTTCCAAACTGGTTAGAATTCAGTGCTAATTGCATTTTAAAACACCACCTCTGAAATCCTTTTCTCTCAGGATCTTGCATCAATGTTTCACATTTTCAATGCAACCTTTGCACTTCACCTTTCTCACTCAACAAATTCTGAATGTCAGATCTACGGGAAGAACTCAGTTCAGATCCTTCCTCTCCCCAGCAGGTTTTGATCTGGCGATGGTGATGTCAATTCCTAGGAAAGGCTGTCCTGCCCTGGTTCTGAGGGGAGAGAGACAATTAAAATCGGTACTTTGGTGACTCGACTCAGGCTTGTCCATTCTAACAGGGGGTCATTAAACAACTTTCCAGTGTCATTCAAAGAACTTATAACAGAATCAATTGATTTTCATCCTCTGCTTTATTAGTTGTGATTTAGGAAATAGAATGGCCCTGTTTACACAGCTGTAACATGTCAGGGCCTGTAGTACATTATTGGCTTGAGGCCTCCGAGTTGCTGTCCATTCTCAGCAGAATCAATCTGAACTTGAAAACATTCCCTCTAGGAAACATGCACATATCTACTAGCATAAAGCACTTCCTGCACAACTGAAAACAGTACTCACTTGAGGTTAAGTTGCAAGTTCACCATCCAAAAATGAGCCCCGACTTGTCATTGCTCTCAGCATGTTCACGATGGGAGCAGAGGGCTACAAATGCCTCTTTAACTAGGTACCCAGCATTGGTGAATGTGTTACACTTTGCTGCTAGTCAGATCTCAGACTCTGCAAGTGGGAGTAGCTGGCTGTTTAACATGCGTTCAGAGCACTGCCAATCTAAAATGGCTGCTCAGTAATACTTTAATTGCAGTTTCATGGAAACAAATTGCTATTTAACTGCAATAAGCATTTCTGTGACTTGGCTGGACTAACAATAGGTGAGTCTTAGTAACAAAGCTGTAAGTAACATTCACTTGTAAATGGCCTTTTTCCAATGGCCTCTTAAAGGGGTCATAGGTGGGACAGCACCCAGGATAGAATTCCCTGGTGAAGGGTGAAGAGGTCTTTGAGGTGAAGGGTGATGGGGTTTTTGGATCTCCTCAATTTAAATACAATTAGGCTACATGGGAACTCTTCCCTAGACTCCATATGTACCTCTTGGGTTCACTGTTTATTATATGATTTATGGGTCCTAAGAAATATTTTATATAAATAGTGCACATTAGAATCTTACTATATTGACATTTAAAGCCCTTTAAGAGCTTCATTTTAGATGATTAGTTGTTTCAAATATCAGTGTTAATAAGGGCAAAAGAATTTAAATACAGCTCATATTAAGAGGATGACAATCTCACAGACTTCATTTTGGTGTGACAGTTTTCTCATTTTGTGTTTTATAAGACACTACAGTCCGGGTTAAACTATTTCCTAATCATGAAGAGCTGAAAATAGTTCTAGTGGCAAATGATTTGGTTTGGAAAAGCTTCAGGCTCCCCTGCCCTGCGGGATGTATAAATCTCACTAGACAGATAGGTAAAAAACATTAAACCCTTTTAGAGGACAATCTTTTTACAAAATTGTTTCATTAGCAAGAGTGACAATTTGCATGATTGAGACATTTATATGTATCATAAACATAATTTTTTTATCAGTTCAGCAGGGCTCAGTAACATTTGCTTTTATTTTTAATTGCACTTGCTTGTAGGGACTGGGGGCCATCTTGCTCTATGACGTGGTTAATATTAAATAAGTCCTTTCAAAACAACAGTGTCCATCTCGCTAACTAATAACATCACAAATGCAATGGATGAAAGGTGGAATAAACTCATAGATTTTTTTTTTTTTTTTTTTCCTAAGCAATGTTGAGGTTGGGGGAGGAACTGCACACAATCGCTGCTCACATCAGAATAAACCTGAGTGTTTTTAGTAGCTTTCTATCCACACAGAGCATCCCCATTAGAGCCAGGTTTTATTGTTTGAAATGCCTCTGGTTTCAAGAAAGTGTTTTACCTAAAGCAAGACTACTACTTAAATATGTTCTATTGTATATTCATAGCTCCATTAGTCCTTCTCCAATTTAGCACATCAAAGAGAAGGCTTCATCACTTGCATGTGGATTATACTAACATGAGTGACATTTGTAATCTTATAGGTCTGCAACTTAAGAAATGCTTTTAGAAGCTCATTATTAAACACGCGCAGTGCTTGAGGAACCAGCCATATAATAGTTTATTTAAAGTCTGTAATGACCTTAGCCCTCCACATCACTAAATGCCACAATATATTACTTACTAAAGTTATTAACCACCTCCTTTGAATTTGTACATATCAGTGACATGAGTGCTTATGCCAAAAAGAATATAGAAAATGCCTGCAATCTCATAAACCCATTTCCCCCTTTACCATCCCAGTCTAACTTCCTTCAGAAAGTTCCTTAAAGGAAAAAAAACAAATACGAGAACCAGAACTAGTTTGAAGAAATTCTCCAAGGATCTAATTCAAACAGATATATATGTGATTTCTTCATATTATTTTCTTGCATTTTATTTTTATAAGGTTCTAACAAAACTATTCACTTCAACTCTATGCCTTTACAATCTCCTCTGGGAGGTTTGAAGTTCAACTGATTTTTTTCCCCCCTGCCCTGGAATCTCTGAAAACAGGAAGTGAGCACAGAAGTTCTCAAAGGGAAGCTGACTGGTAGTTGAGATATGCTGAGCTACAATACACCTCTCTACATGGCTCCATGGCTATTCTCAGAGGGAGGGTCTACATCAGGCGCTTTTCTGGAACAAAATAAAATGACATCTTAAAAAAGAAAATTTAAAATAGGTGTTCACACACCTGGTTTTATTAGCCTGTGATGGAAATTGTAGTTGAAATTTGCTCACATTTAAGGAAGCTGGCAGTACAACCTCAGCCTCCAGGCCTATTTGGTTTTCCTCCTTCCAGCACTAGCTGTTATACTGCTTGCTTTCCGGAAGGCAGCTCTGCAGGCAGTGCAGGCGCGTCGTGGACACTGCTGCCTGCAACCAGCAACTCAGTATCTCAAGACTAAGACTAAATGAAGTCAGAATCTTCCCCCAAAATACATACGGAAAGGCAGAGTCAGTAAAGAAGTGTAGGAGCAAAACAAAATAAACATCTTACAGACGACCACACGAGCCTAAGGGTCACCAGGAAGTGGCTACTTCACCCATCACAGATCACTATAAAAAAAAGAGCTCTGGGTCCCTACAACTAAGCGAGCTTCAAAATATGTACAGGTATGACTTACAAATTGTGACTTCCTTCAAAAACTATAAACTCAGTAAGAGAACAGGATGGTTGTGCCGTATTTTTTTTTTTTTTACATACTTTTCATCAATACCCAAGGCTTTGCTATTGAGAAAAAGAATAAACAAAATAGTGGACACTCAAGTATTTATATATAAACACAAAAGACTTACTGTGATATAGAAGTGTAACAAAATGCTGTTAACAGAATATTCTTGACTTATATAGAAAAGACTCTGTTAGAAACTGCTTTGTACCCCTGCCAATAATGGCGTGGTTAAGTAATTTGAAGAATACCTTACTGGCCCAGAGCTAAATAAATATACACACCACCTCCCTCAACTCCTTCAAAGTTAAAGTGAGCTTGTTATTCAACAACAATAAAAACTAAATTTTTTCAAAATACAGAAGAGAAAAAGCAGTGTTTAAACCCAAACACCATTAAATATTTTTTCTTTTAAGTTTTTATTATTTAAATACACCATACTAGAGCAAATGTCTCTGAAAATATCACAAATAAAAGATTTTTTTTTCTTCATTCAGCAAATTAGAAGTAGGGGGAATTTTCTACACAGTAGCTGCTATGAGCCTGATTTTTTTTTCCAATTTTTTTCTTTTTTTCATTCTTTTTTTTTTCTTTGCCATGGGAGTAGCAACATTAGGACAAAAACACTTACATGCATACATACATTGTATTTTACAGAGATACAATAAGTGTTTGTGATAGAATATCACAAAAGCCACATCTCTTTCCTTTATCTCATGTTCAGTTTTGATTGAAACACGTTTCCTTACAACACTGAAATATACAAAGAGCAAAGAGAATGTTGTTCAGGTAAAACACAGGGTAGGAACTCTGGCCAGTGCCCTGCTAATTGTTAATGAGGGTAGAAAGCAGATTTGAATGCTTCTTTTAATTAGCTTCATTAGTCATTTCCCTCCCCCCCCAGCTCCCTCCCCCCCCCAAGATGTCCTCTGGTGGATCTTTTTTCATTTTCTCTACAGTCTCCCATTAGCCCAGGTTCATGGAGTCCTTAATGTTCATATTCAGTCATTTTAATACACCAATAAATGCGGGAAGGGCAATCAAGACTAAAGAAGGTGCAATGGCATGGAGCTGGCACTGGTGCTAGCTACAAAGGTGACTTGTCTACTGAAGACACATGGGATCCACCTGTGATGAACAAATTTGAGATGAAGGCACGCATTCTGCATTACTCTGACCTTTTAGCAGACCTGCAAGAAATAAAAACGGGCATCTTAGCTAAAATGCTAAATTTGAGAGATATTAAACTCAAACATGAGTGCTTTTGTCTTCCCCATATTCACTAATCTTCTTTTATTAGCTTACTTTCCAACTGTGACTTGATAGAGGCTTTCTATGCTACTTAATCTGGCAGTGAAGAAGTAAAGCATAACATTTTCTGCAGCTTTACTAGCAAAGAAAATGAGACAGTAAATGGACGCTCAGAAACTTTCTGGTGTGAAGTACTTCTACAATTAATCGCTTAACTCTGTTAAGAGCAAGTGTCTTTCCAAAAGGAATGTAACATCTTGCCCAGCAGTGGGATCTTGAATTTTTTAAATAGCGGGGACATTCCCAGACAAGTTCCTACCTAGGAAGTTTTGGGTTAATATGCTCAACCGTGTAACCTTCTGGAATGTTGCTTAAACTGCTTGTGTCTCAGTTTCCTCATCTTTAAAGAAGGGATAATGACGCTGTTACGATAATTACATAATACATACGGGAGCACTTTCAACAGTGCTTGGCCCTTAATAAAAGCTCAACAAATAATGGCAGTTATCATTATTATTCCCATATCCCCATATGAAAAATATTCACCCATATTGGTACTACCCTATAGGTGTGTGTCTATATGAAAATTTCTATGTACAAATATTCACATATTTTTCACTATTTCTTATCTGCTATGTCACTTAATAGTTACACAAATATGTGAATCAATACATGTAATGTGTTAATGACCTGTGATAGATAAAAGAACATAGTTCAATGCAAGGGTAGCTTCAATGTCTAAGTCAGACATGGAAATCCACACACTTGTCAAATACAATCTGTTTGCAATTACCAAAATGAAATAATACATATTAGGTTGTTATGGTTTTTAAATGACATTTTGAGCTTCCCAGGAAGTTCTCGTTTCACCCTTTCCCTAACTCACAAAAAGCCTGTAGTCTATTAGGAACTGCAACCCCCCACTTCCAAGCTAATTAAACTGGTGAAGGCTTAATTCCCCAGAGTGGAAGCTCAGTGTGAGAAAGGTAATTTGTCTGTCCAGAACAAAGATGCAGCAGCAGCCAGCAAGCATATTTAATAAATGAGCATCAAATGTCCTCTACGATGGACACACACAACACCAATTATGTAACTATGGGGGAACTGCGAAGTGACATGTAGACTAGAACACTCACTAAATTTTCCTCCAACTAAAGAGATGTGATCTAACTCCTGTTCCACTGAAAAGCACAGATAATTCTAGATGGCACCATCACACTTTTGACGGGAAGAAAAAAATTCCAGAACAGGCAGCAATCTACAGAAGAAAAAATTAGCCACAATTCCTGATTTACATAACCCTCTAGAAGGCAGTATTCTCTCGAAGTTAGCCAAGCCTCCTTTAAGTGATATAGGTTATAAAATGTTGTAGATCGTTGAACACTAGTGGCCTGAGATTTCAGTCCATCTGAAATGCAAGATTTCAATCACTGTATGATTTAAAAGCTTAAAATTATTTTTCTGGGAATATACAACAGCCAATGATGCAGAACAACTACTACACTACACAGCCCAGACCCTGGGAACAAATCTCAGAATAAAAGTTTAAAGGGACCAGACAATGGGGGCCTATGTTTTCCATGCAATTAACTGCCTTTAAAGAAGGGATGTTTGAATAGTCAACTCATTGCTTTTAAGCCAGAGGATGCTTGAGTATATTTACCACACATAACACACCAAAAATGTAATTGATTCTGCGAATAGAAGGAAAACGGCCAAAATAAATGTCCAATTTTCCCTACCAAAAATATGGAGAACGAGAGAGGAGAAAATAATAAAACGAAGCCATTTGTCATTTCCCCCCATCTCATCGCCTCCAGAAAGAAACGCCACAGGGTTTTGGGAAAATAATTTTAAAGCCTCTCCAGTTCCAAAAAGTAGTTTATGTTCCACCAGGAAGTGTGTTTTCATTAACTCTTCCCCCTTGCCCTCTCATTAATATCTCTCTGGACCACGTTCAGCTTGCCCAAAACCTTTATTTATAAAACCTACCTTGTGAATTGACCGTGCTCATGGTGAGCTGAGCACCAAGGGCAAAAATGTGAGACACTTATGCCTTATGCCAACAGGGAAACGCTCTTAATTAACAGCACCCCCAAAACACAGCTTCTCACCAAGGTCTGACAAGAGCATCCCCTTACGTTGTATTTCCTTATGCCTTTTAAGAGCTATTAATTTCTGAGGGCCACCTGTCTCTTTTTTGGCTTCCAACATTAAGAAAATATACACTAATAGGTTCTTATTCATTGCCTAAAATATAGTGTTCCAAAATGAATACCCTACCACTGCCATCCTGGAAAAGGTGTGGAAAACAGATTTCAATGAAAGGCACAATACACGTAATCTCATCAACAGGTAAACCTGGCTTTTCTGCAGTTCTCCTCCCTAACACCTCTAAATTTACGCCATCTTACACTGTAAAAGATAGTATGAAATCCTGCTCATATTTCTTAGGTGTGCTTTATACTTAGTCCCTATCTAACACTGCTATTGCCTGTATTCAGTGCTTCACAATCCAGCAACATTTTCCATCTCATCTCTACATCCTTTCATTCTCACCATGCATGCTGGTGAACTGCATTTTTTACAATCATTGTTTTGTATAGTACTTTGCTAAGTCAGAGAAAGAAATGGTATAAAACCAGCAACAAAGTGAAGCTCTAACTTGGGGAAAAATTAAGCTTTTACATCGGAAGGAGTGGACAGAAGGTCTACCATTTTATTCCTAGCATATTTTTTTTTTTGCTACCAAGTGTAACTACGAACAGCTTTGCCTCTATTCTGAATAGGTATCTCAAAATATTTATGTTACTCATTCATTGTTCTCAACTCTGCCCTGCAGATTCACTTCATTAGAATCCAAATCTTAAAAATCTTTAAGCATTTATATGTCTTGGCACTCCTTAAAGAAGCTTGAAATACCTCATCAACAGTGACTGGTTAGTTTGTAATTAAAAAGTTCGACTTTTATTCTTAAAATGGTTATTCTATGTAGCTTCCCATATTAGTAAATTAAAGTGCACATAATGTCATGTAATTAACACTAAGAAACAGAACATACATTTAAAATTACCTTATAAACTTGAGCAAGGGAAAGGACAAATATAAGCATCAAAATATGGCAGCATAATTTTAATGGTTAAAAGTTTTCAATATTTGTCACCCACCCACCTCCACCACCGCACTAAGAAAATGCATTACAGAAGACAAAGAAGTCTATTTTTTTCCCCGAGATTTTTGAAGCTTGCTAAATTCCTATTTGCAGATAAATGTTGTTTTTTTTGTGATCCTTACAACAGACATTAATGAAGTTCCTATTGTAAATCCATAAAGAATTACCAAGTGAAGTGTGCACTTTTTGTTTCAACGCAATAACTCAGTGCTGTGTGATTGCCTGGGTTAATGATGAAAAAGTCAAACATACTATCAGAGCTGATGGAAAAATCTATCACCAATCTGAAATTAAAATTCATCTGTGGTCAATAAGATTTAATATCCATGCAAGTGGCGCTGTAAAGAGTAAATGAATCAATGTCATCAATACATAATCAGTATGAAATATGATGTGAATAAAATTATGCACACGAGTCATACATTTCACTCTTTTCTGGGCCAGTGTGGAATGAACAGTCTCTTAACTGAAGGCTGACAGTAATTGTTACAAATTAGGCACAGCAGTTATCAAAATGCACTCACTTGCATAGCTATAGGACTTATTAAGGAGATTAAAATAGATCTAAAACTATCCAGTACTGGGGGTGCTGGACAACTGTTGATCACCAATTTTCCCTCTGGAATATCTTCTAATACTACATGATCTGTATACTTGTATAATTTCCTAATTTTTAATTCTGGTATAAGGATTTTCAAGTTGTGGATCAAGAATCAAGATACATAATCTCTAATGGCACTATTGATGGCACTAAGCGGGTTAGCAAGAACAAGAACTTGGTTTTAAAAGTCATAACTTATTCAAATGTTATGGTACCGCCAATGAACAAAAATGCCCTTATGAAATTACAGAATGTTTTGTAAAATTACTCTTCTAAAAGTAAATGAATCGTAAATTGGGTTTGGAAGGCAGGTGTCTGGATTGCTATTCCTAATGCAGAAATCATTCTTTCATGACAAAGATCTTTATTCTCTTTTCCTACCATAAACGTTCTAATTTTTCTCCCACAATAACCTATCAATCATGTTTCTGAATTTCAAAATTGTCAAATGGAATAAATAACCAGTTATATGGAGGCTTTACATTTCGTTTGCTTTTGCATGTGATAATCTTATGTTCAACGTGAGTGAAGCTACAGATATAACAAAGTCAGGATGTATTTTTTTTTAACTATAAAGGATTCACAATTTAATCAGCTATTCTACTTCTGAACACTCAATGTACAACTAGTAATCTACATTTCTTTAAAAGGGCACGCAAAAATACAACCACCCAAGAAAA